>NC_057748.1:18575949-18631163 GCF_004010195.1 Chiloscyllium plagiosum | reverse complement strand
TTACTCTTACCAAAGTGAATCAGCTCACACTTAGCTACATTGGACTCCATTTGCCACCTTTCTGCCCAGTTCTGCAGCTTATCTATATCCCGCTGTAACCTGCCACATCCTTCCTCACTGTCTACAACTCCTCCGACTTTCGTATCATCCGCAAACTTGCTCACCCAACCTTCTAACCCCTCCTCCAGGTCATTTATAAAAATGACAAACAGCAATGGTCCCAAAACAGATCCTTGCGGAACACCGCTAGTGACGGCACTCCAAGATGAACCTTTGCCATCAACTTCTTGATGCCATGCAAGATACAGTAATTTGCTTGATTGATGCCTCCTTTCAATGATCTTGTCCATCACTGTGGCTGCCGTAAATAAATTTACAGGATATACCACAATGATTCACCCAATTTATTTCTTGTAGCACCTTTCCTTTTTTCAATTATTTCCACAAGACACAGGCTTCACTGGCCCGGTGGAGCTGCCTTCTTGAATTGCTGCAAGTACGCCGATGGTGCAGTCAGAAATAGAGTTCCAAGCTCTTTACCCAGCAATAGAGGAAGAACAGTAATGTTCCTTGCATCTGTTGACCCTATCCTTCTAGCTGATAGAGGTCATGGGTTTGGAAGGTGTAGTTGAAGGAGCTTTCGTGATTTGTTGAACTGTGTTTTCTGGAAGATATACCCTGCTGCAACTGCACAGTGATGAAGAGAGTGAATTTTTAAAGTGGAATTGAAACCTTAAGCGTCTATCAATAAGATTGATAACAACAGCAACACTGGGACAGCCTCATCTCTTAAGTCACACACAATCCTGACCTGGGCAATTCTTAATCATCAATGGGTCATCGTACTGAAATATTCTACCTCAGAGCAACATCATTACTAAATGTCACTGTTTTGCTTAATAGTGACAGTGGACTTATTATGTTGATAGTAGTTTTGACTTTGAATTAGATGGCTATGGCTTCAAGTCCCATTCCAAGACCTGTATATCAAGATGTAAGCTGAAGCTCCAGTGTATTCTGAGGGACCGGTGCTTTTTATTTTAAATACGAAGCCTGTTCTTTCCTCTCGGTTGGATGTGGAAGATCCCATGGCACAATATTATACCATGCCAGGGGAGCTATTCACAGTATCCTAGCCAATATTTATCGCTCAAACAAAATCACAGAGAAGAAATAACAGATTTCCTGTAAAAAGTACAGGTCGTTCTGTTATAATGCACGGTTCATCATTGCAAATTGGCTGTAATGCGCTTGACAAATTGGGGATGCTGTTTCTACAGTGCAAACTGTTAATACGTATGTTGGCTATAACATGATTACAACACCAACACTTTAAGTGCTGCTTTTAAATCATGATTTTTCTATAACGCAGGATTGCACAAGAGCACAACCATCACATTGTAGAAGAACTGTCTATAATGAAAATTAATGTTGGAAATGATTGTAATCAATGTACTGGAAAGTAAGAATTGACTGACTGTGCAGGCATCTGCGGAGCTTTTTCTGGATCTTTTAAATTTAGTAGACTGAGTTGCTGAAATTTCAGAGTATGAGGTTTCCATTAAAGAGACAAGGTACAGATGCCTTTGAAAAATGTACAGCTTAATCAGGTGTGTGTAGGAGGGAACAGCAATGAAGAAAAAATATTTTATCTCTTCTTCACAACTTTTTAAAAATGAAAGCAATCAGCATTAAGCTGCTTCCTTTATACTCAAGCTGTAAGATGTTGGCTCTATTGCTGCACCTCAGCTCATCCTGTGCAATCTCCTTGTGATGTTAATGTTCACAGAGTTTTCTCTAATATGCTTCTTCATTGTCCATCTCAGCTTCACAAGCGTCATAGAAACAGTATGTAGCACCACCGAAGTTCCGACAATTGTTAGGAAGACACCTGTTGCTAGGTTGGACTGCTGCAAGCTTCCACCACGTGTCCAGTGCTAATGATTGACATCACTTATCCTTTAAACCTATGGCCTCATTATCTGTGTTGCCAGTTCTTTCTACAGTTGCTGAACTGGAATAGCCGCATTACCCCAGGTGATAGTCCTCATCACCATTTAACCATCTTGCTGAATAGTTTGAAATCATCGGGACTAGTATAATGGATTGTTAGGTGATTGGGCGGCACGGTGGCACAGTGGTTAGCACTGCTGCCTCACAGCACCAGAGACCAGGGTTCAATTCCCACCTCAGGCAACTGACTGTGTGGAGTTTGCACATTCTCTCCGTATGGGTTTCCTCCTGGTGCTCCAGTTTCCTCCCACAATCCAAAAATGTGTAGGTCAGGTGAATTGGCCATACTAAATTGCCTGTAGTGTTAGGTGCAAGGGTAAACATAGGGGAATGGGTCTGGGTGGGCACACTTTAGCAGGTCAGTGTGGACTTGTTGGACTAAAGGGCCTGTTTCCACACTGTAAGTAATCTAATCTTTATTTTAAAAAAAGTGCTATGACAGGTTTTTTGAGCAGTGAGTCCTCGTTTGCAGGATAAGGTTACTGGCATCATACATAAATTGAATGTGATGGAGATAAAATTCTTTCTTATTGTTGGAAACCAAGGTAGTTATTATACAGAACATGTACTGACAATCACTCCTTACAAATCCCATCATTCCATAGAATTAGACTGTTCCTTCTCAGGCTATCAAAGCTTTTCATCTCTTGCTTATTAGGACAAGTGCAAGAATGCCAAATTAGGGATGGACAACAATTTATATTTAATGAGAAAAGGATAATAATTCCCTGGTGCAGTCTCCATGACAACATCTGAACCAGTCAGAATCAACTTGCCAGTCAATCACTACTGTTTCCTCATCCAACATACATTGTTGCTCCCTTTGAAATTTGGCATTTTTGTGTCTGTCCTAATGAGTGCAAGGTATAAGGCTTTACGGAATATCTCCTTTTTTTCAAAAATATTCAGTTTCTGTATGACCAGAAACTACTGATAAACTAATGGGATGATGGTCAGCAGCACCAAATCATACAATGTGCAAGAGGTTATTTGGCTCATCGTATCTGTGCCAACTCTTTGAAAAAACTTTCCAGTTAATGTATAATTGACCCCACCAACATTTCCTGTGAGCATGTATTCAATTCCCTTTTGGAAGTTATAATTCAGTCTATTTCTACTGTTCTTTCAGGCAGTGCATTCCAGATTACAAACATAAAGTAAACAACAAAAATTTGTCCAGCTTTTTCTACTGATTTTACAAGTTATTTTAAATTTTCATCCTCTGGTAATTAACATTACTACCATATTCAGTAGTCCAGACTGCGGTAACCTACATTGCTACAGATAGCATTGTGTTGTTTATTGTAGTGGTTACAGGTCTGCAGTCTTCAGCTGGCAAAACCCCCTTTAGCTTTTAGGAGAAGAGAGAACTTTTTAAAACAATTTGATCACACACATTGATCTTGATTAAAATGCGCTCAAGTGGGTTCAGGACAGATCATAGAGTCATAGAAATGTATAGCACGGAAACAAACCCTTCGATCCAACTTGTCAATACCAACTAGATATCCTAACCTAATCTAGTCCCATTTGCCAGCACTTGGTCCATATCCTCCTAAACCCTTCCTATTCATTTACCCATCCAGATGCCTTTTAAATGTTTTAATTGTACCAGCCTCCACCATGTCCTCTGGCAGCTCGTGGCACGCACCACCCTTTGTGTGAACAAGTTGCCCCTTAGATCCCTTTTAAATCTTTCACTTCTTACCCTAAACCTATGCCCTCTAGTTCTGGACTCCCCTACTCCAGGGAAAATAACTTGTCTATTCAGCCTATCCATGCCCCTTATGATTTTATAAACCTCTGTAAGGTCACCCCTCAGCCTCCGACATTCCGAGAAAATAGCCCCAGCCTATTTAACCTCTTCCTATAGCTCAAATCCTCCAACCATGGCAAAATCCTTGTAAATCTTTTCTGAACCCTTTTGAGTTTTACAACATCCTTCTGATAGGAGAGAGACCAGAATTGCATGCAATATTCCAAAAGTGGCCTATCCAATGTCCTGTACAGCCACAGCGTGACCTCCCAATTCCTAAACTTGATGCTCTAACCAATAAAGGAAAACATGCCAAATGCCTTCTTCACTCTCCTATCTATCTGTGATTCCGTTTTCAAGGAACTATTAACTGCACTCCCAGGTCTCTTTGTTCAGCAAAACACTCCAGGACCTTACCATTAAGTGTCCTGCTAAGATTTGCCTTTCCAAAATGCAGCACCTCACACTTATCTAA
The DNA here is from genome assembly GCF_004010195.1 of Chiloscyllium plagiosum. Lineage (NCBI taxonomy): Eukaryota > Metazoa > Chordata > Chondrichthyes > Orectolobiformes > Hemiscylliidae > Chiloscyllium > Chiloscyllium plagiosum. Next base: position 18,626,919 of record NC_057748.1, on the reverse strand, counting down.
ATTAAACTCCATCTGCCACTCCTGAGCCCATTGGCCCATCTGATCGAGATTCCATTGTACTCTGAGGTAATCTTCTTCGCCACTCACTATACCTCCAATTTTGGTGCCATTTGTAAACTGACTAACTATACCTCCTATGTTCACATCCAAATCATTTATATAAATGACAAAAAGCAGTTGATCCAGCACCAATCCTTATGGCACACCACTGGTCACAGGCTTCCAGTCTGAAAAGTAACCCTCCACCACCACCCTCTGTCTTCAACCTTCCAGGTGATTAACAGGACTGAATAGTTCCAGCAAATAATTTTTGTTGAGATTTTGGCAACTAACTACTCAACTCCATTTTACCCACTATAACTACTACAAATGGCCCAGAAATTGAGGTATTTCAAATAAAATTCCCGAGTCTGTAACTTACTGAACAGTCAGATTAAATTAATTGCAAATTGACTGCTATAAATATAAACAATTTACCTCTAGTTAATTATCAAAATTCTGATAATGTGATGAAGGGAATATGCTGGTGTGATGATACAGTATCAAAGAGCACACTCACCATTACACTAACAAACTCACACCATTTCACAAGCAATGTGATACATTGTTTCTGATGTTACACTGAAGTGTTCCCAACATTGTACTTTTGGTTAAGGTGAGAGGGGAAAGATTTAAAAAGGCCCTGAGGGGTAACCTTTCATGCAGAGGGTGGCATGGAACGAGCTGCCAGAGGAAGTGGTGGAGGTGCAATTACAACATCTAAAAGGTATCTGGATGGGTATCTGAATAGGAAGAGTTTAGAGGGATGTGGGCCAAATGCTGGCATATGGGACTAGGTCAGATTGGGAAGTCTTGTTGGAGTAGATGAGTTAGATCAAGTATCTGTTTCCGTGCTGTATGACTATACGACTATGATTTGCAGCATTATATTAGCACATTTGTTAGAAATCTCACTGTACAGTCAAACTTCTACTGAGCAATAAATTGAAGGGTCAGACAACAGGAGGTCAGAGGTTGAATGGAAGACACAGTAAGTTAAAAAGCAATGTTTGTAATGGGGTAGATAAAATTGGAACTGGTGGAATTTAAACCCTTGGTCCATCACCATGGTGAACCTAATGTTCGTGATTCTTGTTTCGTTCTAAGGATGAGTTTCCATTCGTGTCTCACTTTCTATAACATTGCGGTCTGTCATACTGACTGAGAAACTCTGAGTCAGACACAGAAAGGCTTTGTGTAGGAGTTGAGTGCACATTACCGTCATCAGCGACTGCTGCTACCTCCCGGTGTTATTTTAACCTAAAATACTAGATTTTGCTGAACGTATTAATTTGTATCAAAGATCAGCTTTAGAGAATAGGCTGTAACACAGTATAGGAGCAGGTGACCTGCTTGCCTTTCAGGGGGAATTTAAATTTGTCATGGCTCAGTTTGCAAAGCATAGAGGTGGCAATAGGTAAAGTTCTGTAAAATACTCAAACCAGCTTTGTTACTTGTTGATCCACTTCCTATTAAATCTCCTCCCATTCTATTTTGTCCTGCCATATCGGTATATCTTACTATTGCTTTTCCCCCTAGTATTTATTGGGTTTCCCTTTAAATCCATATGTTAGTGAGCTCCACATTCTCCTCATTATTGGTGGGTGATTGCTGGCTGGGCTAGATTTATTGCCCTTGAGAAATTTCTGTTTGAATTTCCTATTGAATTTATTAGTGGCGATAGGGTTTCCAACATGGCAGTGAGTGAGTCAGATATTTTGCTGTTCACAAGCTTTGAGGTAGTGATAGCCATCGTGAACCTCCATCCAAGTTACAACAGCTGTGTTCCTGCCCCAACAGACATCTGCTCTCAATTCTGTCACTGCCCCTCCTCCTCAGTTCTCACGGGTCTGTATTTCACACCTGCATGTCTGCTCTACTGCCAGTCTCACAGGTCTCTATCCAGCACCTCACTCTCAATCCCTATCCCATTTCCCTCCCCCTATTCCCACCATGCACTAACAAGGTCTTACTGATGGAGGCAGTTCAATTCTCAAGCCTTGAAATGGGGTCATAATGGGGATAGGTTTGGGAAATACTGATTTATGAACTCTTTTGGTCTGTCTCATAATTGGAAACATCTCCTACCCTAACAAACACTTCCATAAATTGAAGGTCTATCGAGACAAACCTCAAGTTTTTCTGGAGAAAAGAGTTCTACTCTGTTCAGTCTTCCTTGATAGATATAGACACTAAGATCTCATAGCATTCTTGTAAATCTTTCTTGCACATTTTTAAGGCTATTTATATTCTTTCTACAATAAAGAGGCTAGAATTGTGTACAGTGCAAAACTCAAGCCAAATAACTCTTCCCTAGCCCAGAGACACTGAGACTAACTGTATTGTCACCCTATTATGGGCGGCACAGTGGCACAGTGGTTAGCACTGCTGCCTCGCAGCGCCAGAGACCCAGGTTCAATTCCCGCCTCAGGCGACTGACTGTGTGGAGTTTGCACGTTCTCCCCGTGTCTGCGTGGGTTTCCTCCGGGTGCTCTGGTTTCCTCCCACAGTCCAAAGATGTGCAGGTCAGGTGAATTGGCCATGCTAAATTGTCCGTAGTGTTAGGTAAGGGGTAAAATGTATGGGTATGGGTGGGTCACACTTCGGCGAGTCGGTGTGGACTTGTTGGGCCGAAGGGCCTGTTTCCACACTGTAAAGTAATCTAATCTTGCCAGTACAACTTCCTAATCCTTTCCCTGTCAAGTAAATATCTAGTTTCTCTTTCTTCTGCCTCAGTTAGTCCATGTGACAGCAAGTTCAACATTTTAACTAGGAAAATTTGCAAATGACAGAGATGATTATAGGTAAAGTTATGTAAAACATTCAAATCAGCTTTGTTCTTTATTGCTCCACTTGTCATTTATTTTTAATGGTACATACCCCATGACTCATCATTTATATCATGGGTCAGATAAAGCATTGACTCTGCCTGTTCTGAAGTTAAGGGATTAAGAGGTTTCTTGTAATATTCACTCTCCTACCCAACATTTATCCCAACACCACTAAAATAGATTTTCTGGTCTTTATCACTTTGCTGCTTATGGGAGTTTACAGTCATAAGTTGGTTGCTGTATTTTTTACATTAAAACAGTGAGCATACAGAGAACCATAATTGGCTATAAACTGTTGCAGGACATTGTGAGGTTATGAAAGTTTCTAGTATAAATGCAATTCTTCTCCTTCTTCCTTTGGTTCTTCCTGTCAGTACGTTGACCGCATAATGAGGACTTTATTAGGCCTGAGTATAAAAATGCATGCTGTCGCAGAGAGGAAGGGTTCAATATTAATGTCTCAGTAAGAGGCCATTTGGTCCATCATTCCTGTGCCGGCTCCTTGAAAGAGCTGGGCAGTTAATTTTGTTCCCCTTACAACATTTATCTTCTTGAGTTTTCAACCCAAAGGCAAATCTGATCCACAGCACCATGTTGTCCACCATGGGTAGAGCAAGAAGTCAGATTCAAAAGCCAATCCAGCAGAAGGAAATTAACCCCTGAGCTTGTGGCAGCATTCTAATTCAAACCGGCTCTCCAGCTGTCTATGGAATCAGGAATTGCTGTGGCTACTTATTGTGCATATTGTAATCTGGAACTCTGGATATTGATGATAGAAGCTCCTGTTCATTGCGTGGTTGACTAAGAATCTCAACCACTCTTACAGCCTTCCGTTGGTGTGTGTTAAGAGGATTTACAGGTTGATACTCTACCTATGCAGTTGTGTTAAGAGCACCTTCCTTGGCCATTAGGCCCCAAAGTGTGTCACAAATGTGGAGATTCTGGCACTAGACAGGAACACAGACCAAATGCATTATAAGATCTCCTTCCCTTCCCCAATCACCAAATTTCACACTGTAAACATTTTTCAATTTCACTTTGCAAGTTATTATTGAACCCACTTCCATTACATTAAGCTAGTGCCTCTGGATTGTAACTCACTGCGTAATTTTTTTAAAAAGCTAATCTTGCCTCGGGATCTGTAGGAGAAAGTGAGGACTGCAGATGCTGGAGATCAGAGCTGAAAATGTGTTGCTGAAAAAGCGCAGCAGGTCAGGTAGCATCCAAGGAGCAGGAGAAACGTCAATTCAAATGGATGCTGCCTGACCTGCTGCGCTTTTCCAGCAACACATTTTCAGCTCGGGATCTGGAGCCAGTTTTTATAAAATCCGTCTTCCTGTCGTATAATTCTCCTGCCATGAGAAAACTAGAACTGGTCTTTTACACCGAACAAGAATATAACATAGGTGAGCAACATTCAGACTTCTTTGTATTTCTGCCCACTGCACAAATCACTTTTGAGGACACTTAACATTTCTGAGCAATTGGACATTGCACTATTAAGTGGGTGTTTAGTTCAATTGGTTCTGAACTTCAAGCAGCTTCAACTGGCTCCAGAACACTGAACAAAGCATGAGGCCACACACTATGTCACACAGAACTCAAGACACAGATGCAATGCATGGAAGTTTCCATTCACCCTAATTGTTCCACAGATATTTACAGGTATATACATATCATAAAAACAAAAAATACTGGAAATGCTCAGTAGGTGAGTTAGCATTTGTGGATAGAAAAACAGTTATTGTTTCAGCTTGTTAGCCTCATCACAGTTGACAATGCTTAAGGAATGTAACAGATTTCACACAAGTACAGAAATGAGTAAAAGGTACAGAATGTGGGAAAAGAAAACAAAAAGGCAAGACCTATGAGAAGATGGAGGATAGCAGTTTAATATAAAATCCGTGTGAAGTTTGAAAGGCTGAAAAATGAGCCTCTGTTTCTCAAACTTCTATTGAGCTTCATTGGAATAGTGTAAGAGTTCTTACAAGTTCTGAACAAGACTATGGAAAACATTAAGCTGTCATCATATCATTTAACTAATATGAATTGGGAGCAAGTGTACACTATTCACCTGCTCAAGCCTGCTCTGCCATTCAATAAGATCCAAATTCACGTTCTCACCTATGTTTCACCCACTTGCTTAACAAGAATCTATCCATAAAACAAACAACTGAGGTTGCCAGAAATTTGAAATAAAAATGCGTTGTGAAAGACACAAGACGGGCCTGCTGCAGCACGCCAGCAAAGCTCAGCACAAGCTGGAGGAACAGCATCTCATTTTCTGCTTGGGGACTTTGCAATCATCAGGATTTGAGACTGAGTTCAATCATTTTAGAGACCTACTGCAACACCCCAGGCCCTTTCATGGCATAAATTGCTTTCAGCGCAGCTCACTCATTTTCACCCTCTCTTAGTCCCTATCTAGCTTTTCTTCTTCTTTGGTTGCTATCAACAATGTCTTAGCCTAATTCTACCCCCTGTCTCTCTGGGCTCTGTCTCCATCTATCCACTCGGTCCTTTGCACCTACGCCTGTCATCAAGATGAATGCCACTTTTTCCTTGATGCTATTAGTTCTGAAGAAGGGTCAATGGATTCAAAACATCAAAACTGTTTTACTGTCTGCAGATTCTGAGTTTCTCGAGCAATTTCTGTTTTTGGATAAGAATTTATCCTCCTTTATCTTAAAAATATTCAAGGGCCCTGCTTACACCACCTTTTCAGGAACAGAGTTCCGAAGAGTAAAAAGCCTGTGTCAGAAAAATAAAACATCTAGTCTGTGTTTCAAATTAGTGACCCCTGATTCTTAAACAGTGGCTCCTTGTTCTCCCATAAGAGGATATAACCTTTCTAAATCTACCCTGTCAACGCCGCTAAGGGCTTATGTTTCAGTAAAGTCACCTCCTCTTCTAAACTTCAGTGGATACAAGCTAGTGTATTAAAAAACTTCTTCGGGGGAGATCCACGATGGTGGCAGATTGAGTAGTCTGCTGTTCTGGGCTCTATGCTATACCCCCTGGCAAGGTGGACCTTGACCCCCCTCATCAAACCCCTAGCAGGAAAAAACTGCTGATATAAACTTGTTGAACATCTGGACCTGCTAAAATTGTGGTGCGACAGCTTTAAGACCAGAATGAAAGCAAATAAAGGAAAGGGGCCTAAAGGAGTTCAGCAGGCAGGGCAGTCCTGTACTTCATTGGGGATTTCTGCAGCCATTGCTCAAACTCCTGGGGCGGGAGTGGCTCCCGAAGTTCCTGGGGCTGGAGTTGGAGTCAGGCCTATTGAGTGTGGAGGGAGCCCACTGGATCGCAATGCACAGGTCCGGGTCGGACCCGTGCCCCTGCGTGGTCCTAGTGCAACTCCTGCATTATAAAGAAAAACAGTTAGTGATTAAAGCAGCAAGAAGACTGGGAAGAGATTCACAGGCTTTAATGTACAAAGGCTCAAGAATAATGTTTTTTCAGGACTTCTCAGGAGCTCTAATTAAGAAGAGAAGGGCTTTTGATGAAATTAAGAGAAAATTAATGAACCTGAACATTCAGTATTCCTTGAGGTACCCGGCCATCTTGTGTTTCACTCGTGGAGGGACGGTATATAATTTTGATCCTGCAGAAAAGGCGAAGGACTTTGTGTATTCCTGAATTAAAGGACTCGAATCGGGGTGGGGGTGAGGGGCATTGTTACGGACAATGGTATAGTATTTCTTTATTGCCCCTTTTTTCTCCTCTCTCCCCTTTTTTTGTGGTTATCGGCTTTATACATACTGCCTTGATGTAAAACCAGAATTATTTCGTATATCGGTCGGTTGGGTATTACCTGGGGCTTTTTTTTTTAACTGCTGTCCTTTTGCTTTTGGATTGAGGGTGGCTATACCTGTGGTTAAGATTTTTGGAGAGGGGTGGGCAGTGGGCATCCATTGTAAACACAGGTTTTCTTCATTTGTGATTTGCCTGGGGCTAGGGCACGGCCTCAGCTAGAGGGAGTTGAGATGGTTGCATGGATTAGGAGGAGTGCCATCTATGGGCAAGGGGGGAGTTCGCTAGTGAATTGGGGTGATTTGGGTGTTTGCTTAAGTTAACTGTAATGATTAGTTTTTTTAGTTGTAGCAGTTTTTATAGGAGTAGTCTTTAGACTTTATAGAATTACTGTCTTTGTCACTCGCACCACCTCAGATAAGCTTCCTTCTCTTAGGAAACCACAGGCTGCCCTGGACGACCATGGCTAATGATTTGTTCAGGTGGTGCACCTGGAATGTAAAAGGGAGCCATTCCCCCTTAAAAGAAAAAAGGTGCTGTCAAGCCTTAGGAAGGAAAGGGTGGACATCGCCCTGCTGCAAGAGACGTATTTAACTAATAAGGAACATCTGAAACTGCAGCGGGGGGTTATGACAGGGTATTCTTCTCTTCCTTCAGCTCTAGGAGTAGAAGAGTGGCTATGCTGGTAAGAAGGAACCTCCCTTTCCAGGTAACAGAGCAAATTAAGGACGAACATGAACAGTTCGTCATTCTTACATCTCTAATAGATGGAGAAGAGTATGGCGTCTTGAATGTGTATTGTCCCCCAGCGCACCCTCTTAAATTTCTAATAGATGTAGTCACTAAATTAATGAGTCTTGGGGTGCGCCGCAGCATCATAGGAGGGGATTTTAATCACCTGATAGATCCTGAGGTTGACAGGATGCCAAGGGGCCCAGCAGTTATGCCTGCGCAAACTAAGCAGTTGGTAGACTTGTGTGAGGGATTGGGATTAGTGGATGTGTGGAGGCATCTCCACCCTAATGGAAGAGACTTTACTTTCTATTCCAACCCACACAAGTGCCATATGCAAATTGACATGATTTTTATGCCATTGGATCGTTTGGACAGAACATTGGCATGCAAAATTGGGAATATAGCTGTCTCAGACCCTGTGCCAGTGTATTTAGATGTTAAAATCAAGGGTGGTGAAATGGATGCATGGCACTGACACATGGACCCATTCCTGTTAAGGGATAGCATATTTGTTGAGTACATCAGAAGAGAGTTCAGGGCCTTCTGGGATATCAACTCGGGTACGGCCAGTAATCCGGCAATACTTTGGGAGGCCTCTAAGGCATATTTACGAGGCCTGATCATTTCATGTTCAACAACTAAAAGGAGGCAGAGGGAGGAGCAACACGGATGCTGAAGACCTGACTGTAGATAGCTGAGGAAGCATATTATAATAGACCCTCTTTGCTCAAGCTGCAGCGGGTCACGGCCCTCCGGGCTACTCTCGATTCATTGCACACACAGGTGGCAAAAAAGAGGCCTCCCTTGCTAAACAACAGCTGTTTGAATTTGGAGGTAAGCCAGGTAGATATCTGGCAAATCTGGCTAGGAAGAAAAAAGCTTCCCAATCTATTATGTATGCTAGAGAGAAGGTTACCCGTGAGTTGAAGAAGATCAATGTTAGATTTAGGGAATACTTTGCAGAGTCATATTGGTCGGAGGGAGCCAAACATGGGGCAGCAAGAATGCAGTCCTTTTTTTGAGAACCTGGACCTCTGCAGTATAAACGTGGAACAGGTTTCCCTGTTGTATGCGCCTATGATGGTACTGGATGTGCAGTAAGCAATAAAACATCTCCATGGTGGCAAAGCACTGGGGCCAGATGGATTCCCAAGTGAGTTCCATAAGGAACTCTTAAATGTGTTGGTGGAGTCACTTCTGGGGATGTATATCTATTCATATGCACAGGATTGCCTGCCGCCTTCTCTTAGGGAGGCTAATATCTCCCTCATTCTAAAGAAGGGAAAAAGCCCGAAGAATGTACTTCATACAGACCAATTTCACTGTTGAATGTAGATTTTAAAATTCTATCCAAGATACTGGCCCTGAGGTTGGAAAAGGTGTTGCCCCATATTATAAAAGAAGATCAGACAGGTTTTGTTAAGGGCCGTAGCTCCTCCAACAATATCAGGAGGGGACTGAACATAGTGCAGGTATGCCAGCAAAGATTGATCCCGGATTTAGTGGTCTCCCTCTATGCAGAAAAGGTGTTTGACTGAATAGAATGGCGGTACCTGTTTGGGGTCCTAGAGTGCTTTGGTCTGGGGGGAGCTTTTGCCACATGGGTGGTGGTATTGTATAATGATTCTAAGGTGGCAGTCATCACAAACGGCACTAAGTCAGATAACTTTAATATTGGGAGAAGTAGTCAACAGGGGTGTCATCTTTCACCGCTGTTATTTACCTTGGCAATTTAGCCATTAGCTGAGGCTATCAGGAGGGATCCTGAAATAGTGGCACCAGGGGTGGGAATGGTGGAGCGTAAGATCATTCTATATGCTGATGATGTCCTTTTGTTCTTAGCCAAGCCGGAGGAGTCCGTTCCTCGATTGATTCAAATAATGAATTTATTTGGCAGTCTTTCGGGATACAGGATCAATTTTAAAAATCGGAGGCCGTGCCGGTGGGGGGATTAGTGGAGGTGCCTGATCTGAAGGATGGAATGCAGTTCCCATTTAGATGGTTGTCAAAAGGTATTTTTGTATTCGGGAATTTTTATGCCTGCCTTCCACCAGCTGTATAAAGCTAACTATGTATAACCACTGGAGAGGATAAAACAGGATTTGCAGTGGTGGGAGGGATTACCATTATCATGGTTAGGCCAAATAGCCCTGATTAAAATGAATGTTCTTCCTTGCCCGTTGTAGACCATGAGAATGCTCCTGTTGTTGCTACCTAGATGAGTGTTACGGAGCCTCAGTGGTTGGCTAGGTTATTTTATTTGGTGTCACAGGCACCCCCTAAATTTACCAAATTGCAGCTTTCGCAGGGTGATGGAGGGGTGAATCTTCCAAACTTGAAGAGATATTAAATAAGCACCCCATTAACAAATGTTAGTGACTGAGTACGGGGGATTTCGGAGTCGATTTGGCTTGACGTTGAAGCCTTGCAGTCAAGATGTCCCCTAGTTAACCTGTTATTTATGGATAGGATGAAATCCGTGACTGAGCAGTGTAAGAGTCCAATCATTTTAAATGCAGTGAAAGCCTGGAGGATATTGAGGTAAGACAAAGGCAATTGGCTTAAAACCTCGCCGTTTACCCCATTGGTGGGAGCCCAAGGATTTAAACCTGGGCAATGGACTCTGGCTTTAAGTTATGGGAGAATAAGGAAATCTCTTGTCTGGGAGATTTACTCGATGGGGAGGTCTTGATGTCATTTAGCCAGCTAAGTCAGAAATATGGATTATCTAATAGGGACAGTTTCCGGTACTTTCAGATAAGGGATTATATACAGAGGAAAACCACGCTCCTGGCACAGTTTTACAAGTGTACGGGTGCTCTTTCAGTTAGTACTTTGTATCATTTACAGAAAGGACGTGCCTTAGGAGATGTGGAGAAACTCTGTATGATGTGGAATTGAGAGCTAAGAGAGGATACCTCATTGGAGGTATGGGAAGATATATGGGAAAATGTAAGGAAAATTTCAGTATGTAACGGAGCGCAGGCCATGCAATTGAAGATTTTATACAGGACTCATATGGCTCCAGAGAGACTTGCTAAGTTCAAGAGAGGAGCGTCACCAAGGTGTCCCAAATGTAACATTAATATATGCACTCTTACACATTGCTATTGGTCATGTTGTAAGATCGAGATACTGGAGTGCTATAGTAAGGGAGCTAAAGGACATCCCAGGGCTTGAAATTAACATGGATCCGACATTTCTTCTTCTGGGGTTGCCAAATTTGCCCTCTCTAGGGGAACACGGGAAGAGATTGTGTAACATTCTTACCCACTGTGCGAGGAAGGGCATTTTAATGAATTGGACGTTGGAAAAACCACCATGTCTCATGGGGTGGCATAGGCTGCTGATGGAGCATCTCCCCCAAGACTACCTTACAGATATGGTGCACCACAAAACGGAGCAGTTTTACAAGACCCTTTCTAAATTATATTGATGCAGACTTATCAGCAATATTAATTAGGGCCATGGTATAGCCGTGGGAATCAGTCTGGATGCCGGTAGGGCCCAGGGAGGGGGAGGCTGGGGGAAAACGAATACAGGTACAATGACTGTTGCTCCCAGGGATAGGAGCCTCAGTGGAGGTGTGATGAGTGAAATAGAATAACGTAGTGAGATATAATTTAATTTAAGTTAATTTGAATTTAGTTTAATTTTATATTTAATTTGTAGTTTAGTTTAAGTAGATCCATTTGTTCTGTAGAATAGTAGGTAGTTCATTATGAATAGTATCGCGATATGACATTGTTGTACTGCCTTTATCTTTCTGTTTTTGATATTACTATTTTTTGTATATAGATGTTTTGTAATAGATTTTAAAAAAGGTTTCTAATAAAAATATTTATTTAAAAAAACTTTCTTCATGAGAGACCCCCACCATTGCCAGGTGGTGAATCTTTGCTGAACTGCCTTAAATGCATTGACGTCCTTCCTTAAATAAGATGACAAACACTGTGCACAGTACTCCAACAGTGCCCTGTAGAACTGAAGCAAATGTCTATATTTTTGTATTAAATTCCCTTTGTGATCAATTATAACACTCTGAATTTTCCTAATCACTTGCTGTACTTAGATCATACTAATTTTTTGCAGTTCATGCAAGCGGTCACCAGGTCCCTCTGCATTTCAGAGCTCTACAATCTCCCACTATTTAAATAATGTGCTTTATTCTTCCTGCCAAAGTGGACAATTTCACATTGTCCCACATGATTGCTACATTTCCCACATCTTTGCCAACTCACGTAAACTATCTATATCTCTTTATCACCTACTTATATCCACTTCACAAACTAATTTTCTAGTTATCTTTGTTATCAGCCATGATTTGGAGGTGGTGATGTTGGACTGGGGTGTACAAAGTTAAAAATCACACAACACCAGGTTATAGTCCAACAGGCTTATTTGGAAGCACTAGCTTTTGGAGCGCTGCTCCTTCATCAGGTGATTATGATGAAGGAGCAGCCACCTGATGAAGGAGCAGTGCTCCTAAAGCTCGTGCTTCCAAATAAACCTGTTGCACTATAACCTGGCATTGTGTGATTTTTAACTTTGTTATCAGCAAATTTGACATCGATGTGGTTTTTCAAGGACTTTATGAAAACACCAAGTATACAGTGGTGGGAGAAATGTGGGTGAAGGAGTGGGTCTAGGAAATATTATCAATATATTTATAGCAGTTATTGCACTAGTTTCGTACTAAATTATAGTCAGCATTTTAAAAGCTTAATGTCACTGGAATGTTATGGATCTTCTTGTACATTTTGAGGTGAGAAGGGCATTTAGAGTGAGTGTGGCATGTCTTGATTAATTTATTGTCACAAGTACCTAAATACAGAGGAACCTCAATTAACCAAATATCAATTATCCGAATTTCAGATTATCCGAAGGAGATCTCAAGGTCCCAATAGAAACATTATATCAAAGATGTGTTTCCAACACTGATCACATCTTTTGTTTACAATGATTAAAAATGAACTCGGCTAACTGAAATGCTGCCGAAAAAGTCCTGGACATCAATGGGAGCCCAGCACCATCTCCAGATGACTGCCTGCTCTCTCTCTCTCTCTCTCTCTCCCTCCCCACACTTGCCCTGGAGTTCTACATAGGCGTGTACCCTGAACCCCCACCCCTTCCCCATCTCTGCACGTGAAAGCTCAGTATCTCCATAAAGTCCAGCTCTCTGTGTTCACCTTCATCCACATTCTTAGTAGTTAATTAACCTTCTTATCTCCAAATTTAAATATTCCAATATTTTGCTTGATGTACTATTTCCATCCTTTGTAAATTTGAATTTAGGCAAAGTTTTATTCTGCATATACAAATTGACACCAAGTCCCATTCATTACATCTTTCCTGTATTCATTGACCTATACTTACCTCAATTGCTTACCTCTATTTTAAAGTTTTAGTTCTTGCTCCTGAAAGCTCTCCATGAAATTTTGGAGAAGATTTATAGCTCAGATTGTGGATCAGATTGTAAATTTGCTTGCTGAGCTGGTAGATTTGTTCTCACACGTGTCGTCACCATGCTCGGTAACATCACCAGTGAGCCTCCAGTGAAGTGTTGGTGGTCTGCCCCGCTTGTTATTTGTCTCACTTTGTTGTCGGAGGTGATATCATTTCTGTTGTGTTTCTGAGAGGATGGTAAATGGGCTTCAAATCTATATGTTTGTTAATGGAGTTCTGGTTTGAATGCGAGACCTCTTGGAATTCCTGTGTATGATTAGATTACTTACAGTGTGGAAACAGGCCCTTCAGCCCAACAAGTCCACACTGACCCGCCGAAGAGCAACCCACCCAGACCCATTCCCCTACATTTACCCCTTCACCTAACACTACAGGCAACATGGCATGGCCAATTCACCTAACCTGCACATTTTTGGACTTTGGGAGGAAACCAGAGCACCTGGAGGAAGCCCACACAGACACGGGGAGAATGTGCAAACTCCACACAGACAGTTGCCTGAGGCGGGAATTGAACCCAGGTCTCTAGCACTGTGAGGCAGCATTGCTAACCACTGTGCCACCGTGCCACCCATGGTGTCTTTGTTTAGCCTGTCCGTGGATGGATGTATTATCCCAGTCAAACTGGTGTCCCTCTTTGTCTGTGTATATGGATACCAGTGATAGTTGGTCATGTCTTTTGGTGGCTAGTTGGTACTCATGTATCCTAGTGGCTAGCTTCCTGCCCGTTTGTCCAGTGTAATGTTTGTTGCAGTCCTTGCGGGGTATTTTGTATGTGACGTTTGTACTGCTGGTTGTTGGTAAGGGGTCCTTTAAAATCATGAGGAGCTGTTTCAGTGTGATGGTAGATTTGTGGGCTACCATGGAGCTGGAGTAGTCTGATTGTCATCTCCGAGATGTCTTTGATGTATGGTAGCATTCAAACCAAACTCCATTAACAAACATATAGATATGAACCCCATTTACCAACCTCTCAGAAACAGAACCAGAAATGATATTACCTACCACAACAAGCTGAGACAGATAAATAGCAAGCAGAACAGAACACCAACGCTTCACCAGAGGTTCACTGATGATGTTACCGAGCATGGTGACGAAACGTCTGAGAACAAATCTACCGGCTCAGCGAGCAAAAATACAACCTGATATCTCCATGAGCTTAACCCTTCCTATTTGTGTCATCTGAAATAACTCTACAGAGACCAGTATCCCATCACCAAGTCACCTTTTATTAGCACATGAACAATCCTTGACTATACTACGCAAGAATGTCAGAATCACTGACACTTAACATTTTTTATGTCAGACAAGACTCCCAGATTGGACCAGATTAACAGCCCCAATCAGAGAACACATATTCTATGAGGTCCAGCTTACTGACCTCATTACAATCACTACACAATCTTTTCTATTCCTGCAAACCTCTGAGAACTCTACATTGCTCCATTCTATTCATAAGCATTTCTGTTTTAATCGCCCCACTATTGGAGACTGTGCATGAAACCTATGCCTTCAACCAAGCATTTGGTCATCTGCCATATGTTCTTGATAACAAACAGCTAAACCATTTCATTACATTAATATCTCCTTATATTATAAATACAAATTTTTGTTGTGAGAGTTAAAATCAGGGTGAGATTACACAGGAACAACTCACTGTTAGCTAGTAAAGTATATGTGTGTTTCATTGTTGACTCATGATGGCACGGTTAGCCCTGCTGCCTCACAGCGCCAGGGTCCCAGATTCAATTACAGCCTTGGTTGACTGTCTGTGTGGAGTTTGCACATTCTTCCTCTGTCTGTGTGGGTTTCTTCTGGGTGCTCTGGTTTCCTCCCACATTCCAAAGATGCGCAGGTCAGGTGAATTGGCCATGCTAAATTGCCCATAGTTGTTAGGTGCATGCGTCAGAACGGGATGGGTTACTCTTCAGAGGGTCGGTGTGGACTTGATGGGCCAAAGGGCCTGTTTCCACGCTGTATGGAATCTAATCTTATTTGAATTCTGCGGTGTGTAATTCAGAGATGAGTCTGGTAAAAGGACACATTGTTGACAAGGACTAAATGGTACACATTCTGCCAGTCATAAGGGGCTGTTGCAATAGCACATAACAAAGAAGGGGAAAATAACTAGAATCAGAATTTTTGATTTGCTTTCCTAAGCAGTTCCTTTACAATTGAAGATTAGGCAATCTATTAATTCAATAGTGTTTTGCAAAATAAAACTCAATGAATAGCAAAGATTATTATAATTCTAAATTTCCTTCAGCAAACTTTCCTCCCACATTCTCCCTGTGTCTGCATGGGTTTCTTCTCGGTGCTCCGGTTTCCTCCCATATTCCAAAGATGTGCAGGTAAGGTGAATTGGCCATGTTAAATTGCCCATAGTTGTTAGGTGCATGAGTCAGAACGGGGCGGGTTACTCTTCAGAGGGTCGGTGTGGACTTGATGGGCCAAAGGGCCTGTTTCCATGCTGTATGGAATCTAATCTTATATGAATTCTGCAGTGTGTAATTCAGAGATGAGTCTGGTAGAAGGACACATTGTTGACAAGGACTAAATGGTACACGTTCTGCCAGTGGTAAGGGGCTGTTGAAATAACACATAACAAAGAAGGGGAAAATAACTATAATCATAATTATTGATTTGCTTTCATAAGCAGTTCCTATACAATTGAAGATTATGCAATCTATTAATTCAATAGCGTTTTGCAAAATAAAACTCAATGAATAGCAAAGATTATTATAATTCTACACTTCCTTCAGCAGCTACAGTGCCAATTTAGTGGTAGTTTTCTCATCTCTGAGTCAGTGAGGTTAGACTTCATTCCAGGCTCTGACTGTACAATTAGACTGACATTACAGTGCAGTCCTATGGGAGTACCTATTGTCAGAGGTGCCATTTCTCAGAAGAAACATTAAATTGCAGACTTTGAAGGTGGGTACAAAAGCTTCAGTGGGACTACCTGGTAGAGACCTGGGAATTCTACCTTGGTTCTAGGTAGCGTTGTGCACAGCAATTATTTTGATTCCCAACAATATTATAAACCAGATTCTCAGATATTTTATATAGTTGCTGGTTATGGGATATTTCTATGAGTAAGTTGGTTACTATGTTGCCTTACATTACAACAGTGTCAAAGTCCAAAAATTAAATACTTTCTTTCTTGCAAAATGTATTGTGCCATCCAGTGGAGATGAAGTCTGCTACATAAATTTAAGTCTTTCTCAAGAGAAATGCAAATTTTTACAAACAAAATCTCCTGCTCAGAAACTGCATTTTCTCAATATTGTAGATTGATAATTACAAGTAGGTTAAAAGGGTAATTGTTATCTTTGTCGAGAGTGGGGTGCTGGAAAAGCACAGCAGGAATTCCTGATGAAGGACTTATGCCCGAAACGCGATTTTCCTGCTCCTCAGATGCTGCCTGACCTGCTGTGCTTTTCCAGCACCCACTCTCGACTATTTATGTACAAACACCATGTGCACTACACTTCCATGTGTTGGTTTTGAATAGGAAAAATATGTTTTTGTTTGTTTTACTGTGCTCATTGATACAGGAGTCTCCTGGAAGTGATCTGGCACTATGTGGCAACAGGAAGTAGAATAATAATGTTGCTAAAATTATGGTTAACCATGGTGACTTGATTATGCTGACATCTGGCTCTGAAGCTCTGCAATCTGGTCTAATTAAATAGATGCTGAAATAAAGGCAGCATTGTATTTGTTTTGTCCTCAACGCACCCGCAGAATGACTGAAAAGGTGGATGAATTGAAAGAGATGAATTTGAGTAAGAAATCAGCGTAAATACCAGCATCTTCCAAAGAAAATTGAGCTCTGAGCTTTGAAAGATGAGGACCTAATGGTACAGTAGTAATATCACTAGACCTAGTAATCCAGAGGCTCAAGCCTATGTTTTAGGGACATTTTTCAAAGCCTACAGCAGCTAGTGAAATTTACATTCAAGCAATAGATTTTATTTTAAAATCTGAAGTTGAAAGCTAGTTAGATCAGGAAACCATCATTATAAACTCATCAGATACAGTAATATCTTTAGGGAAAGAAATCTGCTGTTCTTGCCCAGTCTGTCTTAATCCATATTTTAGCAATTCATGGGATACACTCTTTGCTAGCTAAGCATGTATTTATTGTCCATTCTAATTTGCCTTTGAGAAAGTGATAGTGAGCTGCCTTCTTGAACCTCTGCAAGGAGAGGTGATGGCCTAGTGGTATTATCAATAGATTATTAATCCAGAAACTAACTAAATGTTCTAGAGACCTGGGTTTTAATCCTGCCATGGCAGTTGGTGGAATTGGAACTCATTTTTAAAAATCTGGAATCAAGAATCTACTGATGAACATGAACTCATTGCTGATTGTCGGAGAAAACCATCCAAAACCATCCAAGAAAATTAGGGAAGTAAACACATGGCTAAGGGATTGGTGTGGGAAAGAGGGATTCCACTTCATGGGGCATTGGCATCAGTTTTGGAACCGGGGGGATCTGTACCGTTGGGACGGTCTCCACCTGAACCAATCTGGTACCAATGTTCTAGCGAAGAGGATAAATAGGGTGGTCAGTAGAACTTTAAACTTCTGAGTTGGGAGGAAGGGAAAATGAAAGCGACAGGGAGTATGGAGTTAAATGGAAAGATAAGCAGGAGGATAACATGTATGCAGGTGGATTTAACCTTGAGGCAGATTAGGAATGCAACAAAAAGGAAGGATAACTTAGGACATCTTATGACTTCAAGTATCTCTAATGATAAGAAAGTTATCATTAAGGCACTTTACCTGAATGCTCGTAGCATACATAACAAAGCCGATGAACTAATGGCACAGATAATAGTGAATGATTATGATGTAGTAGGCATCACAGAGACTTGGTTACAGGGGGGTCAGGACTGGCAGTTAAACCTCCATGGTCTTTCAACTTATCGAAAAGACAGAGAAGTGGGCAGAGGGGGTGGGGTTGCCTTGTTAGTTAAGAACAAAATTAAATCTATGGTATTGAATGACATAGCGTCGGATGATGTGGAGTCTGTGTGGGTGGAATTGAAGAACCACAAAGGCAAAAAAAACATAATTGGAGTTGTGTAAAGACCTCCTAATAGTGGTCAGGACCAGGGACGCAACATGTACCGGGAAATAGAGAAGGAATGTCAGAAAGGCAAGGTTACATTGATCATGGGAGACTTCAATATGCAGGTGGACTGGGTAAATAATGTTGCTAGTGGATCTAAAGAAAGGGAATTCATGGAATGCTTACAGGATGGATTTTTGGAACAGCTTGTCATGGAGCCCACAAGAGAGCAGGCTATTCTGGACCTAATGCTTTGCAATGAACCAGACTCTATAAAAGATCTTAAAATAAGGGAACCCTTAGGAAGTAGCGACCATAATATGGTAGAGTTCAGGCTGGAGTTTGAAAGGGAGAAGGCAAAATCGGATGTAATAGTGTTACAGTTGAATAAAGGTAATTATGAGGGCATGAGAGAGGAACTGACTAAAATAGACTGGAAGCAGAGGCTAACCGGGAAGACAGTAGAGCAAAAATGGCAGGAGTTTATAGGTATAATTGAGGACACTGTACAGAGGTTAATTCCCAAGAAAAGAAAGATTAACCGGGGAGGGATTAGACAACCTTGGCTGACAAAGGAAGTCAGGAAATGTATTAAAGAAAAAGAGAGATCCTATAAAGTGGCTAAGAACAGTGGGAAATCAGAAGATTGGGAAGGATACAAAAGCAAACAGAGGATAACAAAGAGTGTAATAAGAAAGGAGAGGATCAAATATGAAGGTAGGCTAGCCAGTAATATTAGAAACAATAGTAAAAGTTTCTTTCAGTACATAAGAAACAAACGACAGGCAAAAGTAGACATTGGGCCACTTCAAACTGATGCAGGAAGCCTAGTGATGGGAGATAAGGAAATAGCAGGAGAACTTAACAAGTACTTTGCGTCAGTATTCACAGTGGAAGACATGAGTAATATCCCAAAAATTAAAGGGTGTCACGGGGCTGAGTTGAATATGGTTGCCATTACGAAAGAGATAGTGCTAGAAAAATTAAAAAGTCTTAAAATTGATAAATCTCCTGGCCCCGATGGGATACAACCTAGAGTTCTGAGAGAGGTGGCTGAGGAAATAGCAGAGGCATTAGTTGAGATCTTTCAAGAGTCACTGGAGTCAGGAAAGGTCCCGGATGATTGGAAGATGGCTGTTGTAACCCCCTTGTTCAAGAAAGGATCAAGGCAAAAGATGGAAAATTATAGGCCAATCAGCTTAACCTCGGTTGTTGGTAAAATTCTAGAATCCATCATTAAGGATAATGTTTCTAAATTCTTGGAAGAGCAGAGTCTGATTAGAACAAGTCAACATGGATGTAGTAAAGGGAGGTCATGCCTGACAAACCTGTTGGAATTTTTTGAAGAGGTAACAAGTAGGTTAGACCAGGGAAACCCAGTGGATGTGGTCTATCTAGACTTTCAAAAGGCCTTTGATAAGGTGCCACACGGGAGGCTGCTGAGCAAGGTGAGGGCCCATGGTGTTGGAGGTGACCTACTGGTATGGATTGAGGATTGGCTGTCTGACAGAAGGCAGAGAGCTGGGATAAAAGGTTCTTTTTCAGAATGGCAGCCGGTGACATGCGGTGTCCACAGGGTTCAGTGTTGGGGCCGCAGCTGTTCACGTTATATATTAATGATCTGGGTGAAGGGACTGGGGGCATTCTAGCGAAGTTTACCGATGATACGAAGTTAGGTGGACAGGCAGGTAGTACTGAGGAAGTGGGGAGGCTGCAGAAGGATCTAGTCAGTTTCGGGCGGTGGTCCAGGAAATGGCTGATGAAATTCAACATGAGCAAATGTGAGGTCTTGCACTTTGGAAAAAAGAATACAAGCATGGACTACTTTCTAAACGGTGAGAAAATTCATAAAGCCAAAGTACAAAGGGACCTGGGAGTGCTAGTCGAGGATTCTCTAAAGGTAAACATGCAGGTTGAATCCATGATTAAGAAAGCGAATGCAATGTTGTATTTATCTCAAGAGGGTTGGAATATAAAAGCAGCAATGTGCTACTGAGCCTGTATAAAGCTCTGGTTAGGCCCCATTTGGAGTACTGTGTCCAGTTTTGGGCCCCACACCTCAGGAGGGACATACTGGCCCTGGAGCGTGTCCAGCGGAGATTCACACGGATGATCCCTGGAATGGCAGGTCTAACATACGAGGAAAGGCTGAGGATCCTGGGATTGTATTAATTGGAGTTTAGAAGGTTAAGGAGAGATCTAATAGAAACTTATAAGATAATACATGGCTTGGAAAGGGTGGATGCTAAGAAATTGTTTCCATTAGGCGAGGAGACTAGGACCCGTGGGCACAGCCTTAGAATTAGAGGGGGTAAATTCAGAACAGAAATGCGGAGACATTTCTTCAGTTAGAGAGTGGTGGGCCTGTGGAATTCATTGCAGTGGAGTACAGTGGAGGCCGGGACGCTAAATGGCTTCAAGGCTGAGATTGATAAATTCTTGATATCACAAGGAATTAAGGACTACAGGGAGAATGCTGGTAAGTGGAATTGAAATGCCCATCAGCCATGATTGAATGGCGGAGTGGACTCGATGGGCCGAATGGCATAACTTCCACTCCTATGTCTTATGGTCTTATGGTTCATTGATGTCTTTCAAGGAAGGAAATCTGCCATCCTTACCTGACTTGGCTAACACGTGACTCCAGATCCACAACAATGTGGTTGACTCTCAACTGTCCTCTGAAATGGCCTAGCAAGCCAGTCAGTTCAAAGACAACTTGGGATAGTCAGTAAATGCTGGCTAGCCAGAAATGTCCATGTCCCACAAGTGAATAAAAACATGTCCGTGTGGTATAGACCCCTGTTAGGGAGAAAGTTCCTGGACTTTTGACCCAATGACACTGAAGCAATGGAGGTCACATAAACCTAGGATAGTGACGATGGTGGATAATGAAGAATTCAGTGATAGTAATAGTAACCCTGAGGAATATCTACAAGGAAGCCCTGTGGCTAAGATAATTGGGCCCCAAAAATCACAAAGATCGTCCTTTGTACCAGGTATAATTCTAACCAAAATTGATCCAATTTGTTACACGGGGGCCATGTCTCACAGCATTGACTTCTAGCTGCCGTGCATGAACCTTAGAGGCCTGCATAGACGAAATTAAAGAAACATAACAAATTCCCCCGTGCACCAACCTACCCCACCACCCAGCCCTTTCCAAACTATTGCCAAACAACATCTCCATTAATGTTAAATTGAACTGTCTCCTGTGTTAGCATTTCTGGCAATGAGGTCAGCACAATTATCACAATCGCTGCAAGTACTGGATATCGCCGCTAATCTGTTTGTTACCTTTTTGTTTCAGGATAAAGTGTTGGAACATGACATTCCAGTATTTGCTTAGAAGCTCAGGAATTGCTACCTAAGCAGGGATTTTGCGCTTTGGGAGATTCCATTCGTGTCTGCTCTTCATCTTCTGGTTTAACTTGGTCTCAATGGGAATTCAGCCAGACTAAAGTGAGTTATTTCTCTTGTCTTCTAGAAAAATATCCCCCTCCACCCAAAATGAATTTTGAATAATTTATCAATGTGCATTATTCCCTTTTCAAAACATGTAAATCCATCACATGAAATATTCCAATTTTTCATGTGTTTTTCTATTTATTTCTTTCTCACCAAGTGGAATATTGATCATAAGTAACTCCAGGAGCTAGGGTAGGCCGCTTCAGCCTATCTGCCATTCTGTAAGATATGGCTGATCTGCCCCAGATCTCAACTCCTTTTTTGTGCTAGTTCATCATTGCCCTAGACTCTACAATATTTCAATAGTCTATCTACCACCTCTTTAAATACTTTCAGTGATCTAGCATCCACAACTCTCTGCAGTAGAGAGTTCCAGACATTCACTACCGTCTGAGAGAAAAAATTCCTTGGTATCTCAGTTTTAAGTGAATATCCCTTTGTTATGTACCTATGTCAGTTGGTGCAAAATTCCCTCAGTAGTTGAAGTATCTTCTCAATATCTACCCTGTCAAGCCCCCTCAGAATCTTATATGTTTCTTGAGTGCAGCTGCTACTTAATACATGACTGATTCACACTCTGCTGCAGTCCTATTATAGTAACTTATTTTTTTATGGCATATGTGAGGCCATGACCTTCAAAACAAAAAGAAACACAAATCATGTATATAAATCAAAATTCAGAAATTTAATTAAAAGTCAATGCTGTGGGCGGCACGGTGGCACAGTGGTTAGCACTGCTGCCTCACAGCGCCTGAGACCCGGGTTCAATTCCCGCCTCAGGCGACTGACTGTGTGGAGTTTGCACATTCTCCCCGTGTCTGCGTGGGTTTCCTCCGGGTGCTCCGGTTTCCTCCCACAGTCCAAAAGATGTGCAGGGTTAGGTGAATTGGCCAAGCTAAATTGCCCGTAGTGTTATGTAAGGGGTAAATGTAGGGGTATGGGTGGGTTTCGCTTCGGCGGGTCGGTGTGGACTTGTTGGGCCGAAGGGCCTGTTTCTACACTGTAATGTAATCTAATCTAATCTAAAAAATCTAATCTAATCTAAAAGTTTAAATTATTCAGTCATTTCGGACACAGTCATTTATTTTTATTTTTAATTTTTAGACCATAATAATGCTGTACATTTCTTCTTGATTTGTCTCCTTTACTGAGGGTTTTAGGTTGCTTCAATCTGCTGGCCATGGTTTCCTTTCTTTCCAAAGCAGAGGCTTCAAATTTTTGACGTCTCATGTTAATTCTGCTCAAGTTACTGGGGTGGGCCAAACTTTCACACCCAAATTGGATATGCAGAGTTGGGAAAATTTCCAACCTTAGCACCAATCCTTCATCACAGAGTGACCAATCAAAGCAATTAATCCCAAACCTGAAAGGGACAGAATCTGTGAAGAGCTGCCCCGGTTACAATGTTCCACCTCTGTCTATATACAATGGAAATGCATTTGCCGTGATCTTATTTGTCTATGGAAGGTGCATTTCGCATGTTGGCTGTTTTGAGAAGAAATTTTGAAAAAAGCTTTTATTGTTAATTTGTGCTTCTTGTCTCATGCCTATTTAAATACTGTGCTGAAAATGTGTTGCTGGAAAAGCGCAGCAGGTCAGGCAGCATCCAGGGAACAGGAGAATCAACGTTTCGGGCATAAGGGCTTATGCCCGAAACGTCGATTCTCCTGTTCCCTGGATGCTGCCTGACCTGCTGCGCTTTTCCAGCAACACATTTTCAGCTCTGATCTCCAGCATCTGCAGACCTCACTTTCTCCTATTTAAATACTGTGGTGACTAGTAAGTTAATATTTTTCTTTTGTGTTTTAGTTTTAAGATAAATTGAGGCTTGATAATTGAGGATAATTGACAAATTCTTCTCATTCTGCTTCTACATGGCTGCACTACCTAGTAAATAAGTTAGTTATAATGAAAAAGTAGCCTCTGAAAATCAAAAGGTAGCCCTTGAGAAAATCTTAAGAAAACTCTTGAAATAATTATTTTGATGGAAGGCCAGATTCAAAAAAGTGGAGCTGATCACGTAATATGAACAACCAAGTGATGTGCAATTGTCAGTCAAAGCTATGGTTATAAAGTGTAGCATATTGAAACTAATGTTTTCAATGGTCTTCATAAATATGGCATAGAGTACAAAAGCAAAGAATTTTCTTGTTGAGCTAATATAAAACAATTTGACCCTGCAATGACTGTGATTTCCAGTTCTGGACACCAGAATGATATGAAAGCTTTGAACAGACTTTACAAGAAATTTACTAGAACGGTTCCTGGGATAAGGAATTGCAAAGAGACTGGCTAAGATTAAACCCAAGAAACCTGAGAGGATTTGATGAAAATATATAAAATCATAAAGCGTTGATAGAATAATAGAAGCTGTTTCAAGTAGCTGGAGAATTGATAAGCAGATGGCTCAGATTTAATTTCATAAGTTGATTGGCAAAACAACTGGAGACAGCACATGGAAAATGTTTAGAAAAAGTGGTTAGAATTTGGAATGCACAACCTACGTGATATTGTATTCGATACAGATTCACATTCATAGTCAAAAGAAAATTGAAAATATATTTGGAGAAAAAATATAGGTAAATAATAGATTGGAAGAAGGAGGATTGATTAGATTTTTCTTAAAAGGAACTGGTGCAGACTCAGTGAGCTAAATGACATCTTTCTACGCTGATCTACTCTTCTTTAGGATCTAAAGAACATTACAAAAGTGCAAGACAAAGCTGGTGAAGGTTAAAAGGAGTGTCATTTTATGGGTCCTGGGAACAGGAGAAGCCTTGGCCCATCCATTGTAACTCATTCCACCTCATATCTCCTACCCAACACCCATAGCCTCTCAAATCCTTCTTGCCAAACTGACAGAATCACAGAAATGTTATACCACAGAAGGAAGCCATTTGACCCAAAATGTCTACATTGGCTCTCTGAGTGAGCCTGTGCCTCTTTATCCACAGCCATGGTTCTTCACTGTCCATGCAAACCTACCTTCCAGGATATCTCATGCCTCTGTAATCAACACCATAGTCCTTTATAACCTCTATGTCAACTTTCCAACTTTATTTCTTCCATGCCAACACATTTTGAATCCATCGTGAGGGGTTCAGAAAAGATGTACAAGGATGTTGCCAGGGTTGGAGGATTTAAGCTATAGGGAGAGGCTGAACAGGCTGGGGCTGTTTTCCCTGGAGCATCAGAGGCTGAGGGGTGACCTTATAGAGGTTTACAAAATTATGAGGGGCATGGATAGGGTAAATAGGCAAAGTCTTTTCCCTGGGGTCAGGGAGTCCAGAACTGGAGGGCCTAGATTTAGGGTGAGAGGGAAAGATATAAAAGAGACCTAAGGGGCAACTTTTTCACACAAAGGGTGGTACAGATATGGAATGAGCTGCCAGAGGAAGTGGTGGAGGCTGGTACAATTGCAACATTTTAGAGGCATTTGGATGGGTATATAAATAGGAAGGGTTTAGAGAGATATGGGCCGGGTGCTGGCAGATGGGGACTAGATTGGGTTGGGATAGCTGGTCAGCATAGAGGATTTGGACCGAAGAGTCTGTTTCCATGCTGTACATCTCTATGACTCTATGAGCAGACCTCAGCAGCCATGTTGAAATATAATAAAATAAAGTTCTATGTATGTATTGCAAGCTTCACTATATTTAAAAAACACAGTCATCGATTAGAACCATTCAATAGATTTGAATTCATTCATGTTCTTAATTCCTTATAACGAAGATTTTTTATCATAGCCCCACATCAAAATCAACTAATTCCTTTATAATCACTTAGAACAACCAAACAAACTGTAAATTTATGACCGCATCCCCCTCCCCTCACTGCGGTAATGATAATGTTTCTTGACTCCTTCCACAACTAATTGCATAACAATTACCCTCAGGCTGATGTCAACAACATTTAATTTTAAAATTTTAAAATTTAATGAGCGGGGATAAATACATCACATCTGGGCAGTTCTATAGATCTAATCCATTTTTTATGCACACTCAGAGCTACTGTTCACAATATCAAAGGGTCAAATTCTCAAAATTGTAAATCCCAAAAGTTATGTTTCAGAAACTTTAATGATGAAAAATTGCTCTTAACTGAAATGGCTTCACTTTGAAATGTGCCAGAACCTCCATGGATATGTGAAATACATCCTGCCCTTGTCTCCGCTGTACCCCTTCAAAGAAACTGGTGAGTGCTGAGTTCAGGAGCTAGATATTAAGAATCGAACATACATACTGACATGTAAATTAGGAACAACAGTAGGCTATTTAGCCCCTAGAGCCTGCTCCGCCATTCACAAAGATCCTAATTGATCTGACTGCTGCACATTCTCACCTTCTCCCAATGACCTTTCATTTTCTTGCTCATTGGAAAACTAGTCTTCAAAATATGCAAAGATTCTACTTTCACCATCTTTTGAGGAAGAATGTTCCAAAGACTCAACTCTCTGTGGAAAAAGAATCTCCTCATCTGTGCCTCAACTAGGTGATTCCCTTATTTTTAAACAGTGACTCCTAGTTCGAGATTCTTTCACAAGAGGAAACATCCTCTTCACATCCACCTTGTCAAGACCCCTCAGGATCTCAGAATCAGGACTCTAGGACCATTTTGGAATGATGTCCTTCCATCTTTTCAAGGATTTTGGCCAGGAACTTATCTAGATGAAAGTCGCAATGGGAGTGATACCATCAAATGTACCACCTCAAAGGACCAACACAGTAGATGCATGGAAACCACCTGTAAATTACTTTCCTCATTTGGAAATATGTCATCATTCCTTCATAGTCATTGCGTCAAAATCCTGCAACTGCCTTTCAAGTTGTGCTGTTGTGGTGCTTACACTGAAAGGACTACAGCTATTCAAAAGAATGCTCACAATACCTTCTCCAAGGCAGTTAAGGATGAACACTAAACAATGGCCCAGCTCAATATTCCCACATCCCATAAGTAAATGGAAAAAAAGGTCTTGTGATCATGATCTATCTTGTAACTGAGATTTTCCACTCTTTGAGTTCCAGAACTTGAGCTTAGCATTGTGGAACAATGTCAACTAGATTCTCAACCTTTCTTACACGGTTAGAGGAAATGTCATTAGGATAGTTGCTTTGATTCTCAGATGCAAATTTATCAATGGTTTCATTCTGAGCAGCGCTGGTGAATGTCTGGAATTAGTCTGCTCCTAATAATGAGACTTGTCACTGTCATTGATAGATGGAGAGAGCAGAGGGAGGACACAATAATCTCTTTATGATTTTGAAGCAGTGTCAGTTTTTCTGTAAAAATCATGGCACAATAAATCAAGAAATGTCTTTCTTCCTAGGTGTACACAGAGCAAAATGACACAGCCAATCAGGGAGCCTCTCCAGAGAAGGAAGTCACTTGGGCCAATGTCTCCAAATGCTGCCAAGAGACTATATCGCAACCTGTCCTTCAGACTAAAGGGTGGTTCCAGCTCTGAAGAAGCCTGTCTCATTAAAAAAATAGAGAAAGAAAGAAGCAAGAAAACTTCATCCCTGGTATGGATTCACAGTTTAACTCTGATTATCAACAGTTTATTAAGCTAGCTTTTGGAGAAGTTGGTGGACTGGCCCTAATACCCCTACAGCAGCAATCTAAAAGCCCAGGCTAATGTCATGGGGACATGGGTTCAAATCCCACAACAAAGCTTGTTCAATTTAAATTCAATTAATAACTCTGGAATATAAAGCCAGTCTTAGTGATGGTGACCATGACAAGTACCACTGACTGTTATAAAAATCCATCTGGTTCACAAATCCCTTGAGTAAAGAAAATTTTCCATCCTTACCTGTCTGGTCCACCTATAACTCCAGACCCACGGCAATGTGATTGACTGTTAACTATCCTCTGAAATGGTCTAGCAAGCCACTGAGTTTAACGACAGTTCTAGATGGGCAATAAATTCTGGCCTTGCTGGCAATGTCTGTATTCCAAAAAAGAATAACAAAAAAGGAAGGTACTCTGAGGATAAATCCAGGGCTCTCCTAATTAACATCCTTGTCACCACCATTATTGTCAGCATTTGTGTACTGTGAATGAGGAAAGAACCAGTTGGATTTGTAATACTGCAATAGATTGTTCTGCTTAGCAAGTTTATTCAGTATTGATGTTCCATACCAGTATGTACATTCATATTTTTCTAATCAAGGATGTGAGGTACATAACACTGAAAATGGTGCAGATGTCTCTACCACTGTCAGATCTGACAGAATCTCAATGACCACAGTAACAAACTCAAGAACTACCCACAAACCAGGGCATTTTGTTCTACATTCTAACTTGCACCGCCTTCAGGAGCAGTGAACATTTAAATGCCTAAGATGTAAAATCTCAATGTTCAATGTCAGATACTGAGATGGTTGAGTCTCTGGATTATAATAAACTCATAGTATGTAATTACACTAGGGTTCAATGTAACACCACTCTATTAAACCAAAGTATGACTTGAAGAGCACACTGACATCTCAAAAGTATTGTGGTAAAATGCCACAGTGCAAATGAGTCACACTGGAAAAATATACCCGCATTGTGACTCATTTGGTAAGTTGAAACGAAATGTGCATCATTGCCTCTCAGACTCCCTAATTCTACAGAAGGAGTCTCTCATTGCTGTTGCCATAGAAACTAGTCACAGCCAGGTTTTCCAACAATCGTTCCATTTTTCAGTTCCAGATAAACTGAATGCTGACAGTCACAAAAACAATTCTGAAAATAAAAGTGATTCATAAAACAAAAATATCAAAGGGAGGAAAATAACTCTGTGGCTAACCAGGTATGGGTCAGTGTCCTGGGGGGGGGTTACCAGAAACTGAACTGCATCAACCACATAGACAGTGGTTATAGGAGCAGATCAGGGGCCAGGAATCCTTTCAAAGTAATTTACCTTACATCTGTCCTACACCTACCCATCATCTACAACACACAAATAGGGAGTGTGATGGAATATTCTCCACTTCCCTGGATGAGTGCAGCTCCGTCAACACTCATAAAGCTAGGCGCCATCCATGACAAAGTAGCCTTCTTGACTAGCACTCACTCGCTACTTTCATTGTACACTCCTTTCACCACTCACACAGTGGCAGCAGAGTGTACCATCTACAACCAACTCACCCAAACTCTTTCCACAGCATCTTCCAAACTCTCAACCTCCACCACCTAGAGGGACAAAGGCATATGATACATGTGAACACCTCCATTAGCGAATTTCCCTCTGGAAACACATCATCCTGACTTAAATCTATACTACTGTTACTTGTTGCTGGATCAAAATCTTAGAACTCCTTTCCTAATAGCAGTGTGAATGTTCCTATATACCAAGGATTGCAGCAGTTCAAGAATGTTGTTCATCACTGCCTATCAAGGGTAATTAAGAATGTGCAATAAACGCTCACCCAGCCAACAACACTGACATCCCATGAAGTATCTATGGTGAAGTCTATGGATCAGTATCTAATCAGGGATAGTACAAGTAGTATTCATATGCATGGAGCGGGATCACAAATGTTTGATTTCTTCTGTCTGATTTGTTTGTAATTTGTCTGTCAACTATTGGAAATGCTGAATATGGGAGTGTGTTGGGGAGGGTGGAATTGGAGCTGGGAAAACACAGCTAGGACTTCATGCGTTCATTTAAAGCATTGAAAAGCTATTTGTGATACACACATTTCTTTTTAATTGTGATAATTTGAGCTGTGGCAAAAAGCCTGCACTCTTTATAGTAGTGCACAAGTTCAAGTCGATCATATGGAACCATCAAGCAGTAAATCAGATCAATGTTAACTGAGTGACATTAAATATTTTATTAGACAATTTTCTTATAAGAAGGAAACAGAGGGAAAGTAGTGAGTGAGAAAGTCTGTGTGCTTTTTCAGCATCACACTTTTTGACTGTGAATCACTACATGACTGGGATGCAGAGAGGTGCCAATCTTAATCAATAAGTGATATGCAGGTAGTCTGAAAGAGATTCTAAGCAAGTGTGGTTTGGTATCTGTTTCCAGTGGATGCTTTGTGAGGGGTCAAAGCAGTTCCATAGTCTCAATAGTTGGAAATAATAAATTTGCTCAGTTGGCCTCTCTATAAGCTCCAAAATCAAGATACAGTATGATATCTTTCAAAATTGCATGAGGGTGTTTTACCTTTTAAATTCTAGAATATTCAGTACGATTCAATCTTTGATGCTGTGGAACATGAAGATCTTGATGCAGTTCAACGGATACTTAATCAACCAGGCACACAGGATGACCTGAATGAGGTTACCAGCAATGGACTTGTACCACTGGATATTGCAGTGCTGACTAACAACATCTCAATGGCGAGCCTCTTAATGAATGCTGGAGCCAGGGATAACCATCAGTGTGAGTAGAGAATGCTGAAGGCTTCACTTTGATTCTCTTCTTCTTGTTTCCTTGTGTCTGAGGTGGAACTAACTGATAATCTGGATTAACACCACTATGAGATTCAACACTACACTTACTGTGATAAGCCTAAGTGGTCAAATTATGCTTTTCCTTTTAAATATCAAATATTCTGTAAGTTCCCCCTATTGAGTGGCCTGGTTAAGAATTGGCAACCTCTCATTCCCTCAACCAGTGTACAAACTATTGAGTAAATGAAACTGTTTCCTGAAGCTTTCATTGCTGCATCAATCAATTCAGTTGTGACAAGAGGACATTGGAAAAAGTTGGAAAAGATTAATCCCATTTATTTCATTTATATTAAATGGAAGTTCCCCAAGAACCCGGAGAATCCACTTTGATACTCTAGCCTGTGGGGAGTTAAATGAACACCTGCAGGGTAGAGTCGCTCTTCAATCAGCCAGATTATGCAAGGAAGAATTTATTCAGGATTCCCGCTTCTGATTTCAATCCAAGGATCCTGTGTTGACAGGTTTGAGCACAATCATAAAAGCCACCATGAGTTAAATAGTCATGCCTAAGCTGACCCACATAGAATAATGGGAGTGCAGTGCTGGAAATGCACAGCAGGTCGGGCAGCATCCGAGTAGCAGAAGAATTGACATTTCGGGCAAAAGCCCTTCATCAGGAATGAGGCTTGTGAGCCAAGGGGATGAAGAGATAAATGTGAGCGGCTGGAGCTGGGGGAAAGGTAGCTGAGAGTGCGATAGGTAGATGAAGGTGAGGGTAATGGTAATAGGTCGGAGAGGAGGGTGGTGTGAATAGGTGGGAAGGCAGATGGACAGATCATAAGGGGAGTGCTGAGTTGGAAGGTTGGATCTGGGATAAGGTGGGGGGAGGAGAAATGAGGAAACTGGTGGAAACCACGTTGATCCCATGTGGTTGGAGGGTCCCAAGCAGTTGGAGGGTCCCAGGGCAGAAGATGGGGTTTTCTTCCTCCAGGCATCAGATGGTTAGGGTTTGGCGATGGAGGAGGCCCAGGACTTGCAAGTCCTTGAGTGGAAGGGGGAGTTGAAGTGTTCAGCCACGGGGTGATGGAGGAAGAACGCCTCATCTTCTGCCTTGGGTCCCTCCAACCAAATGGGATCAATGTGGATTTCACCAGTTTCCTCATTTCCCCTCCCCTCACCTCATCCCAGATCCAACCTAGCAATGCCCTCATGTCCTGTCCTATCTGTCCATCTTCCTTCCCACCTATCCGCTCCAACCTCCTTTCCGATCTATCACCATTACCTCCACCTTCATCTACCTATCACAATCTCAGCTATGTTCCCCCCCAGCCCCACCCTCCTCCCATTTATCTCTCCAGCCCCTTGGCTCATAAACCTCATTCCTGATGAAGGGCTTTTGCCCGAAATGTCGATTCTCCTGCCCCTCGGATGCTCCTGGACCTGCTGTGCTTTTCCAGCACCACACTCTTGACTCTGATCTCCAGTATCTGCAGTCCTCACTTTCTCCACATAGAGTGATGCCTTAATTGAAATAGCTGGGAGGCTGCTAACATATAATATTGCACATCCAGGAGATTAGAAAATGTATAATAAAGTTAAAGGAAAAGAACCATTTCCATTTTTATGAAGTTTATAGTCTGTGAAATAATATAAAATGTAGTCACTGGGAATGCAATAAACAGAGCAGACAATTTGTCCATAGCAAAGAGGTTCATACAGCAATAATTACCAGATTATTTGCTTCATGATGTTAGTTGTAGGATATATAATGACCAGGTACCAGACAATGCTCTTTGGCTCTTCCTTGTAAACATGAAATCCTTTACTCACCTGGGAAGATTGGCAGTTCTGTTTAACATCTTGTCTGAAAGACAACAACTCTGCAAGTGCAGCACTACCTGTACATTACAGTGGAAGTAGTGAGTCGAAAAGTGTGGTGCGAGAAAAGCACAGGCTGTCAGGCAGCATCTGAGGAGCAGGAGAATCAATGTTTCGAGAATCAGCCCTCCTGATGAAACATAGATTCTCATGCTGCTCGGATGCTGCCTAACTGGCTGTGCTTTTCCAGCGCCACATTCTTCGAGTCCGATCTCCAACATCTGCAGTACTCACTTTCTCCTAATGGGAGTAGTGAGCCTAGATTTTATGTTCTTCTCTACAATAAGGTTTGTGTACAAAGCTATGTGATTTTTTAGTCATGTAAGCCCTGATAGATGTTGTCCTGGGTTATGTAATGCCCATTATTCTGGAGTTAGTCTGCCATTCTGATGAAGTTTGACCCCAGGCAATCTTCCATGCTCTGGTCGTTTTAATGTTAACCGTGATCCTTCCCCCTTGGGCTTTAGAGTAGCTTTTGCTGCAAGAATCTTTATAGATGTTAATGATATCCAGTTCCAATCAGCACCAATTCATTCCATCAACCTGAGAGCAATTGCACAGTCCCTATCAGTCTGTGTCCCTCATCCAACTTTGAGATATTGAAATAAAAACAGAAATTGCTGGAGAAACTCTACAGGTCTGGCAGCATCAGTGGAGAGAGAGCCACAGAATTAACTTCAGTATGTCTGTTCTGAGTTCTGAAGAAGAGTTAACTCTGATTTTCTTTGTCCACAGATGCTGCCACAGCTGCTGAATATCTCCACCTCTTACTGTTTTATTTCTGATCTTCAGTATCTGCACTGTTTTGCTTTTATCGTGGGTATTGGGCACCTTTCAAACTGCATTCAGTCACAAATTGAAGAATGTATGTCAAGAGGACGTGTTTCCTTCATTTGTACTGTGGATAATGTAACAGTACAGTGACATCTCTAAGTAATATTGTACCTACGTCCCAAAATTAATTTGAAGCTGCTGTGAAAACAATGACGGTTTATCAACTTTCTCAGTCTTGTACTATTTTTTCCCTCATTCTCTTTTTCTCTTTTCTCTACAGTCAATGAAGGCAACTGGGACATGCACCTGACCGCTTTAGTGAGCAAAGCAACACAGAAAATTACAGAACTATTAGAACTCAGGACTGAATCTTCAGAGGCTGATTTCTACAGTAAGACCAGGGAACTCCGGACTTGGAGGTTCAGACAAAAGCTGTATAAGCAAATGAAAACTGCTTTTGAGAATGCACGTAAGTACATATAGTTAGTGAAACTACTTTAGAGGCTGAGGAATCGCTATTTTATAGAGTCTATATGTCTCTCAGCAAAGTTCATTCTTCAAAGAGAATGATATGGTCATCAAAGTTATCAAGTGTTGCTTGTTAACCTTTTATTGAATCCCACTACCCTATACAGGATTTTACTGAAAGGTCATACACTGGATGTTCCTATGGGGAGTGATGTGTCATGGATCTACTTCTGTAGCTACCTATGTGGTGTGCTCCAGATTCTAACCCTGTATGAGCTAGATATTTTCTTTGTTTCTTTCACTGTATAGCAAGAAAATTAAAAGAAACCAAGTTAAATTCAGTTCTGGTATATTTCATGGTACAGTTGCCAGCTCTACATGGATGCATTCCAAATGGTTTCATCACATGTTTCTCATTTCCAAGCGCCACACTCCTGTGGGACATTGCTGCCCACTAACAGGTACTCTTTTCTTTAATTCTTCTGGTTCATCCCAACTTGCTGTTGAGAAAATAGTAGTGAACTGCCTTTTTTAACCACTGCAATCCATGTGGAGAAAGTCCATGTGATCTTTAGACTATCAAGGTGAGAGTTCCAGGTTTCTGACCTAGTGACAGAGAGGAAACAGTGATGCAGTCCAATTGGGGTGGCATGTGGCTTGAAGGGAACTTACAGGAGGTGGCGCTCCTATGAATCTGCTGGCCTTCCAAATCTAGATGGAAGAGGTCATGGGTTTGAAAATGCTTTCACCAACCATTGCTGTCTCCTTCCTCCATTCTGATCCGATTTACCTCCTTCGCCTGAATTCCACTCACTGCAATGTTTGGTTCAGTATCACTGCCCACAAACTAATTAAGAACAATGAACTGTGGAATAAAGGGTTAACTATACCTTTACTGTAATGATAACTACTTATACTATGTAAAGGTGACATCAGAGGACATGGAACAGGGACCTGAGTTGATAGAAGGTTATAATCCAACATGTTTATTTGGAAGCACTAGCTTTCAGAGTACTGCTCCTTCATCAGGTAGCAAGTGCTTCGAAATAAACCTATTGGACTATAACCTGGTGTTGTGTGATTTTTGACTTTGTCCACCCCAGTCCAACACCAGCTCCTCCACATTGTAATAAAAGTCATTGATCATAAATTATA
Source organism: Chiloscyllium plagiosum (assembly GCF_004010195.1). NCBI lineage: Eukaryota > Metazoa > Chordata > Chondrichthyes > Orectolobiformes > Hemiscylliidae > Chiloscyllium > Chiloscyllium plagiosum. The sequence goes on along the minus strand of NC_057748.1, from coordinate 18,592,880 downwards.
GAAACAGGATTAGGCCATTCATCTTATCAAGTCTGCATTGCTATTCGATCATGACTGATGTATTTCTCAATCCCATTCTCCTGCCCTCTCCTCATAACCTTTGATCCCCTTAATTATTCAGAACCTATCTTAAATACACTCTGTCTTAAATACACTCAATGACTTGGAATCTATGGTTTTCTGTGACAATGAGTTCCAGATTGAGGCTGAAGAAATTTCTCCCCATTTCAGTTCTAAAGGGTTGCCCCTTCACCCTGAGGATGTGCCTGTAGGTCCTAGACTCTCCTACTATTGAAAACATTTTCTCCACATCCTGTCTATCTGGGTCCTCTTAGTATCCTGGAAGATTCAATCAGATTCCTCCATCATTCTTCAAACTCCATCGATTAAAACCCAGAGTTCTCAACCGCTCCTCATAATACAGGCCCTTCATTCCTGGGATCTTTCTTGCAAATCTCCTCTGGACCCACTCCAATGCCAGTTCATCTTTGCTTAGATACAGCGCCCAAAACTGCTCACAATATTCCAAATGATGTTCACTGCCATGGCTGTATCATCTTCTATCAACAACCCAGGGCTGATCTTATTACATAGTGGCAACTGGTGACAACAACTAGAAAACCAACAAGTGACAAGAATGTGCTTGAAGAGAAGCCGAGTGGAGGACTTTAAAGTTAATCTGGTGATGACATTACAGGGAAGAAAAAGCCACACAGCACCCAGCCATTGGCACAGGCAAGACATCAGCAGGCCCAAACCTTAGATACCCTCCAACCTACCCATCCTGGAGCTTTCTGGAATGTAGAATGCGCACACAGGTCATGCAGAGATAGAATGGGAGTAAGCTGTTTTGTAAAGTTCAGAACTGTAAGAGTGTCACAGCAGCGAGAGATGTGCACCAGTTGTAACTTTGCCACATGGAGTGGTGGGGAGATATCCTCACTGGAGCCAAATCTGCTCTATTATCAATGGGGGATTTAAGAATAATTTGCCCAAACAGTAGTAGAGGATTTCCATCTGAAGGGCAGAAGTTTGGACACAGACAATTCAAGTCTACAATTGTCAAGGAAATAGCAAATGCAGAAGAACAAGTATCCTCCTTCTTGGAGGAAGTTGTCGCCCCACATGATGATTTCTGGTATACAGGTATCATGGTTAAAGGCAGGAAACCTCAATTTGCGTTAGATATGAGGGTATGTGTCTCCATTCAATGGGATTCCATACCATGATTGTAACCTAGATGTCTCCAATGTCTTTAATTCAACTTCAAGGTGCAAATGAGGTATTCACATCAGAGTGAGAGGGCAGATACAGTCTGAGCTTCATCATAATGGGAAAGAGATCACCAACGTTTGTACGTCATTTCTAATCACCATTCCTATTTATCACTTGTAGATGCTTTTGAGGTTTTGAGCCAACTTTGTTTAGAATCAGTGTCCATGACAGAAACTCCATCCACAACACCGCAGGGAAACAATGTAGATCTTTCATTTCTCTTTGAGGCAAAGCTAGAAGAAATGGGGGGAGGGATGAAGGTGGCCAGCCGGGAGAGGGCATCTTCAGGAAAGAGTGCAGAGAATGGAGCTGCCACTCGTGTTGTTGATTTAGTGGAAGTAGTATCATGAATCTTCCTGTACTTTTTGACTTCACTACCAACAATCATGACATTTCTGTATCTCTTGGAAAGAGAATCAACTCTTTGTGGAACAAAGCATCAAAGAGCTGCATTTATCTGTCTATTCCAATGAGCTCACCGATAAAAAAAAACAGCAGCAGCAAATGCAATTAGGTGTGGAAATTTCTACTTGTAATGAATGTCAGAAGCCGTGCAGGGATGGAAAAAGAGACTGACATCCTGAAGTCTCCATTTCTGTCAGTATATTCAACATTCATTAAAGATGGTGAGTATCTTAATAAAATTGCAGGAAACTCAATAAAACGAGAGGACTTGCCAGTGTTTCAGGCTAAGTGCTGTGAACAAACACTAATTGTAGACACTCAAGCAGTGAGAGGGAAAGCAGATGAAGACAATTTTAAAGTGTTTCAAACACTAGTGAAGTTTCAGAACTTACTCCCAACATTTAGAATTAAAAACAGATCTTCAAACATACATGAAGGAGATTTCAGAACTTTGACACAGATCCATGAGCATTGAAGATTCAAAGAGGCTGGATTGTACCTTGCGTCTACAGATTTGGATCATCATAGAATCCCTACAGTGTGAAAGTAGACCATTTAGCCCATCAAGTCCACATCAACTGTCCAAAGAGCATCCCACCCAGACCCAACCCCCTATTCTATTCCTGTAACCCTGCATTTCCCCTGGCTAATCCACCTAACCTAACATCCCTGGACATTATGGGCAATTTAATATGGCCAATCCCCTAGCCTGCACATCTTTGAATGGTGAGAGGAACCAGAGTGCCTGGAGGAAACCCACATTCCAATAGCAGAAATCAACTGCGTATGGCATACATTTACATGCCAGACGTTCTGAAGAGTGATCCATGAACTATGAATTTGTATAGCATGTTTTGTCCTCTTTCATTTTCAAATGTTCCACATCAAAAATAACCACTAACAAAAGATAAAGATCAGTTTATAACACAGTGGCTGAAAGTTACTGAGTAAAAAGGTGATGCAGATATACACTACATTATAGATACAAAGATTAAAAATAGGTACAGATGAAAGCTATTTATAAAGATGAAAGTAATCTTTACTCAGAGAGTAGTAAGGATATGGAATGCTTTGCCTGCAATGGTAGTAGATTCGCCAAGTTTAAGTGCATTTAAGTCGTCATTGGACAGGCATATGGACATACATGGAATAGTGTAGGTGGGATGGGCTTCAGATTAGTATGACAGGGCGGCGCAACATCGAGGGCCAAAGGGCCTGTACTGCGCTGTAATGTTCTATGTTCAAGTCCCACCTATGTTCAAGATGGGACTTGAACCCTGTCCAGGGGTAAGGAACTACCGTGTACTACAAGAGGTCCTCTCAGAATTCTTCTTGGAGTTCTGTCAAAAACGGTGGTTCATTGCCTGTCTTAACTTAAAAGAGTTACAGCGTTAATTTTGAGGAATTATTTTTATAGAAACAAAGTCAGTTATGTTAGGCTGTGATGTCCTTCTAGACACTTGTTCTTTCAGAAGATTTGAATTCTCACAGCTTTAGAAAGATCTTGTTCAAGGTTTTGTCTTGTCCAAGGTTTAATCAAATTCTGAGCGTCTTTCTTTATGATTTGATACTGAGGTAATACACAAGTCTGTCTGCTTTTTTGGACTGTATTGAATGAACATAAACAAGTAATTTGACTGCTAAGGTCCATCTTGCAAGATTCAGTGTCTATTTTTAAAAAAGACCAATTGGCTTTCTTTGCAAATTATGTAATATTATAAATGCACTGTCATAACAAGACAATAAGCAAACAACATTCAGGTGAACTTTACAGATTCAAACCTCTGAAACAGATCACCAAGAGGTGGTTCAGCAGCTGTGGGCAGCTATTGGAAAACTATAAAGGCAGAAGGAGATGTTTAAGTCCAAATTCAGTCAACCAATATTGAATATTTCGAGATTATAACTCGGCAGAAATGTCAACTAAAGTCTGCAATTGAGTCTCATCAGCAAGCCATATAAGTATTCAAGTTTTCTATCAGTAAAAGCAGCAGAGCATTTCTAGAGCTCAGGAATACTTTAGAAATGTTTAAAGCCAAGCATCAGTTAGAGCAGTTAAAAGCCTAGCTCTATTAGCAATCACACAGAGCTATATAGCCACAGACCTGGATTCACAAATTACAAAGGTCCCAGTACAGTACATATTATAGCACAGGAATGCACAAATGCTGTACCACATCCAAAAAGAATTACAGTACTATCAGATAGAAGTGTTTGCTGTTTGCACACTTGCCTTCATTGCTCAGACCATTGTGTTAAGGAGTTGGGACATCATGTTTGTAGTTGTACTTTTGGAGGACTGTGTACAGTTCTGGTCACCCTGCTATAGGAAGTATATTATTAAATTGGAGAAGGTACAGACAAGATTTACAAGGATGTGACTGGGTCTGGAGAATTTGTGTCATAAGGAGACTTTTCTCACTGGAACGTGGGAGGTTGAGGGATGACCTTATAGAGGTTTGCAAATTCATGAGTTGCACGAGGGACTTGAAAACTAGAGGGCATATTTTTAAAGTGATCTTAAAAAGGGCCTGAGGGGCAACTTTATCACACACAGAATGGTTTATATGTGGAATGAACTGTCAGAAGAAGTTCATAGATTCATACAGCACAGAAAAGGCTCTTTGGCCCACCAAGTTAGCACCAACGTAACTCCCACTAAAAGTGCATTAATTCCAATTTCCTGTACCTTTCCTATATACTTGAATGTTATATTTTTTAAAGATTGAAAGATTTCTGGCCTCCACTACCTTCCCAGGCAGTGCACTCCAGATTCCCACCACCCTCTGGGTGAAAAGATTTTTCCCAAATCCCCTCTAAATTTCCTGCCCTTTGTCCTAAAGCTATGTCCCCTCATGATTGATCCCTCTACAAAGAGGAACAGCTGCTCCCTACCGACCCTGTCCATACCCCTCATAATCTTTTACATCTCAATCATGTCCCTTCTCAGTATTTTCTGCTCTAAAGAAAACAATCCAAGCCTATCTAGTCTTTTCTTAAAACTCAATCCGAGGCATCCTAGTGAACCTCCTCTGTACCCTTCCAGTTCTATCACATCCTTCATGTGTCCCCACCTCCTGGCTACTGTTGCAGTGTTTCATGACTGCTGCTGGAAGCCAAATGCCCTGTAGAGTCTGGGTCTGAATTCACACTGCATTAAATTGATAGGATTACCAGTTATTGTGTCCCTGCCTCCTGGCTGCTGCTGTGAGGTTTCCTGACTCCTGCTCCAAGCTAAGTGCTCTGTAGAGACTAGGCCCGAATCCACACTGCACTAGATTCCTTGGCTTACTGGTTACTGTGTGCCCACTTACCAGCTACTGCGGGATTTCCCAACGGCAGCTGCAAGTTAAGTGCCCTGTAAAGACTCAAAACGAATCCTTACAGGGCAGAAAGAGGCCATTCAGCCCAGCAAGTATTGTTACGACATGGGGTAACCCCTCGCCCCGGCTATTTTAAACCAACAACACAGAAAAGATTTATCCCATGCGGTAATGTGTGAAAATTCGAGAGGCCAGGAACTAGTAAAAGTAAAAGTAACAACTATTTCTTAACATATAAGAGAGAATAATTAACTAACAACTATTTACTACTCCTTCCTCTAACCTATCTTTTACTTCCCCTTCTGTAATACTAGTCCGATAAATCTTAAGCAGGAATTTTAACAAATTTCAAAAGCAGCCAACTGTCAAATCTTCTCTGTATATCTTCCTCTGTTGTCTTTTCTTCTTCTTAGGGATTTCTATTTCACACGTCACTGATCGATAAAGGTACCTTTAAGAGAGTTATTCTGTAGTCTACGTGTGTTGATGGCTTGGCAGTTCTCCTTCAACTGTTCAAGTTTTCCCAGTCTTATACCCAAAAGCATCAGATTGTGTCATTGGCTTTTAATATTGTTAATATACTAAATTCAAACTTAATTGGAGTTTGATTTTTTTTAGGGTGTAATTTAAACTGATTGGCACAATTCAAATTTGTTTTTGTCTCTAGGCAACCAGCTACACTAGCTGCTGGACCAAGAGGTTACATTGTATCTTGTTCAGAACACTTGGTGTTGTCAGATAGTTCTGCTAGCTTTTAACTTTCCTAAAGGTACAGTACACCCACATCTTCATAACAATATGCAGCAACCTTCTGAAGAGCATCCCTTCCAAACCTAGCCCTCTACCATATCCCCATATATACCATTATGGACCAGGCCAGTCACCACCACCACCAAATCCCCCCCCAACCCCCAATTATTTTAAAAAGGTAGCCTAGACCCTAACGTTTTTCTTATTTTAAAGGCAGATGTGAGGTGGATATTCTAGGTGTAATGCAGCTGGTCAACCCACTTGGCTTTAAGTAAAACAAAATTTATTTAAACACTACAGTTGAACAAAAGGAAGCAGAATTTAGAATAACTTAACTGTTGGAAAATTTAACCAACCCGTACGGTAACTATTACTAATTGACTCTTCCAATACAGTAGCATTCCTTAAACATATGGTGGCTCAGTGGTTAGCACTGCTGCCTCACACACCAGTGACCCGGGTTCGATTCCTGCCTCGGGTGATTGTCTGTGTGGAGTTTGCACATTCTCCCCGTGTCTGTGTGGGTTTCCTCCGGGTATTCCGGTTTCCTCCCACAATCCAAAGATGTGCAGGTCAGGTGAATTGGCCTTGCTAAATTGCCCATAGTATTAGGTGCATTCGTCAGGGGTAAATATAGGATAAGGAAATGGGTCTGGGTGGGTTATTCTTCAGAGGGTTGGTGTGGACTTGTTGGGCCGAAGGGCCTGTTTCCATTCTGTAAGGAATCTAACCAAATCTTGTGGTGTAAAATCATGAATATGTGATAAAATCATACTCTTTAGCCAAAAAGTAAATTCAAACGTAGATTTTTACAGGCAGGAGGGAACAACATCCAAAGAGATTTTAGAAGAAAGTTAGAGGAGTTCTTTACTGAAGCCTGCAACTCCCCTGGATTCAAACACTTTGTGACTGCTACAGCTAAAACAAACTAGAAAAAAACCTGAACTGGGCAAACTGGCCACTCTTGTTCTATTGTTAAACCAGACACTTCGCCATCTCTGCCTTTACAACGTCTTTGCAAAGAAAATACTACGGACAAAATAACCTTTTTAAAATGACAGCATCGACACAATACCATGGCCATTCCACCTAACCTGCATATCTTTGGACTGTGGGAGGAAACAGAGAATGTGCAAACTCCACACAGTCACCCAAAACTAGAAACAAACCTGGGTCTCTGACACTGTGAGGCAGTAGTGTTAATCACTGCGCCAGTGTATTGCCCAAATGGTATATGTAGGTACAGTTACAACATTTAAAAGACATTTGGACAGGTACATGAATAGAAAAGTTATAAAGGGATATGGATCAAACACAGGCAAGTGGGACTAGCTTAGTTTGGGAAACTTGGTCAGAATGCACAAGTTGGATCCAAGGGTCTGTTTCTGTTCTGTATGACTCTATAACCGTATATCTGTATAACCATAGCTGTGGAAGCACCGATACTAGCTACCTTTCCCAATACCAATGAGACCCTAGTAGAGAAAGTGCATGATCCTGATGTTAAACCTGCAAATAGGTATGCAAAACAAAGGACACCACAGGAACTTCCTATGGATCCTAATCCAAATGCAAGTGTTCAAGACAGTCTGATTCCCTCAAATATTCTGGTGATTTTATTGTTGATGTTGGTGCACTCCTGCTTTCTGTTTCTGAGGTGTCCTTGTGTAACCTCAAGCTGAAGTTAAGTGTAGAGGCATTACCATCACATATGGATGAATAAATGCCTTCCATAGGAGAGATAGAGAAATCATCATTTTCTCGACTGCAAAATTGTTTTCAAAATACTCTTTGTTCTTCATTTCATTGACTAGATTAATCTCTGGACCACACTGTTGTGCAAAATGAAATGAGAGGGTGATTTTTTGTTCATTGTGTTCTGTTTTCAAAGGTTTGGGATTATTCAAGTTCTGGAAGCTTATCTCTTTAATCAGCTTTTCCTTAATTCTACATCTTAATTTTACATTCACTGGACGTATCACAGCCCGAGTGCCAGAAGAGAAGCTGCCATCGCAGTCGAACAATGCATTTGACATCCAAGGAAATGATCAGGGAGCACATACATACTAGAAGTCCTCCAGGAGAGCCAAGAACACTGGCATAATTGACACCGCGGGTGAAAGAGATTTCGGGTAGTGGGAACATAGAAGTTGGATGGAAATTGTAAATAGTTCATGAGGTTAACTGTTTGTGAGAAGAGAAGACTTGGGGGAGATATAGAGAAAAGAGTTAATGGTATAGTTTTATTGTAATAATAGCTATTGTAATAATTGCATAGGTAACTATGTCATGATGATGTCACATCATATGCTGAGTCCCCACTGTGTAGTCTTCCAGACGTGTCCTGTCTAATCATCTCCTGTATAAAGTGTGCATACTTAATAAAGGTTGTTGATGTTCCCTGACATGGAAGCGGACTTCCCTTCTGATCTCATAATATAAACTACCAAACTGAGGAATGCAGTCATTTCCCTGTGTACGTCAACTGTTTCAGGCAGATTCAGTTTAACACTGAATGATAGGATGACCTGAGTTATCTCTTTCCTTGACAGATGTCCCTGATTCTCCAGAGAAAGTGTGTTTGTCAGTAACTGGTACTACATCCCTTCGAGTCACATTCCAGGAACCAGCAAGGAGCAGCACCTTGATAATCACTCGCTACAAAGGTAATCTGATATAATTGCTCCAGATGTCTCTGCTGCAACTTGTCTGCTGTAGAGCTGCTAGCTGTTTAATTTGTGAGCAGGCCTTGCAGAATTTCTGTTGTGCAGAATTTCTTTCTGTCTCTACCACTGGGTAAGGCTGTGAGTAAATGAATAATATTTCACAGGAAATGAACAAAGTCAATCCACACTGTATTGTATTAACTGATCTCTGTCAGTCACAACTTTCCAACTGACCTCAGCACACCTCCTTTAAGTGAGGGAAAAATCAAATTAGGAGTATGCTCCTAATCACTGTCAAGTGTCTGTGTGTGTGTGAGAGAGAGAGAGAGACCCTGAGTGACCCTATGCTCAGTTAGTCATGTGCTCTGGTCTCTGCTCCAGTGGTCACAAAACCTGCCAACACTCATTGCATAGTATTAGACTGTAAGAATAGTAACATTGGCAAGAGACCGGAGGACACTGGCCACAAGTATATCTGAGTAAGAGAGTGCACTACTTACAAAAGAGGTTGGGAGAAAATTGGTAAGAAAAAGTATTTGTTCAAAAGTAAGTTCAATAGTATCAGACTGCCATTTTGAACCAGTACTGATTTCTTCTTGTTATAACTGTAAATGGCATTGTTAAGACCACACTTCCTGTTTTGATCTCGTTCCTTAAGGATGCATTTACATTGGAAGCAGTTCCAAGAAGGTTCACATTCTTGGGATGAAGGAGTTGTCATATAATAAAAAGTTGAGCAGGCTAAAACCATACTGATTGGAGAGAGAAACATAAACACTTCTGAGGAGGTTTGACAGGGTGGATGTTTCCATATGGGAAAATCCAAAACAAGCAGACACTGTTTAAAGATTCAGAATTCTCTTCCCCAGACAACAGAGGAGGTTGGGTTTTTGAAACCTTCAATACTGAGTTTGACAGATTTTTGATCAAAGGGACTTAAAGGATACGGTATTGCAAGGCACAGCAGACTCAAGGGACTGAATGGCCATCTCCAACTCCTTTTTCTTATTTTGTTTCTGTATTATTATCTCATTTCATGCAGGAGCAGGTTCGATGGGTCGAATGATATATTACTGCTCCTGTATGTTAAAATACTACAATTATTAAGTGCTGTAGGGGAGATCAGAGGATATGTATTTTTATATAGAAGCTTCCAGCACAAAACCTCACACCAGCAGCAAATATTAAGGCTGTCAAAACAGTGTTAGGCTGCCATCCTTTCTGAGCAGCCACCAAAAGAATACCTCAATGCATTAGTGGAAATTGCAGTATTTTGCCAATCATTGACCTGTGCAGATGTTCTTCTGCCGTCATCACGTTTCTTCTTCAAGGAGAAGACTGAGAGGTTACATCTATCAGAAAATCCTGAAGAAACTGGCACTGTTTTCACTGAAGAAGATTAAAGCTGAGAGGTGATCTAATTGGGGCCCAGAGAAGCAAGGCTGAGAAGTGAAGCCAAGGCTGGGGAAGCAAGGTGGGGGTAAAGCAAGTTACGAGGCGGGGCAGGGATAGAGACAGAGAGACAGACAGGAGACTGCAGGAGTTGGTGGAGGAGGGAGGGCAGAAGACTGTAAGTCTTAGAGAGGTAAGAGAGAAGGTGCAGGGTCACTGGAGGAGAGAGGCAGAGATTGAGGGAGAAAAAGATAGAGGTGGCAGAAGTTAATAGGGATGAGAGAGGGGAGAGGCTGCATAACCTCGGGTGGGAATTTGGGATTATATTCGGCATGGACTCGTTGGACTGAAGGGTCTGTTTCTGTGCTGTATGACTCAATGTGAAAAGAAAGAGGGAGGAGTCTACAGGGGTGGGGGAGACAAGTCTGGGGTGATCTGTGAGAGAGATCACTGGATAGGGAGGGGAGACTACAGGAACCAGGGAAAAGAGATAGAAGCAGCAAATGTCAGTCAGTAAGAGAGTGACAGGGCTCCTCAGGCTGGGGAGACTTAATGGATCGGGAAGATGAAGCGGGAAGGAGGCTGTGAAAGTCGTTGGAAGAAGAGGGAATGGGGGAGGTGCAGGATTTTGGGGGAAGAAAAGAAGCTGGAGGGTTGAGGTGAGAGAAGCAGAAGTTATTGGGGGAGACACAGGAAAAGGCTGCAGGGTTTAGTGGGGTTTGGGGAGAAGAGGTGGTTGCAGCATTGAGGAAGGGAGGCTGCATGGGTTAGAAGGTAGGGAGAGGGAAGGTGCAGAAATCGGGGAGAAGGACGAAAGGGAATAGTGGCTGCATGGGTTGGGGGACATAATGTGGATAGAGGGGTGGTGACAGAGACAGAGGGAGGCTGCAAGGCAGGAGAGGAAGGCTGGAGGAGGTAGGAAGTTGGAGAGAGAAAGAAGTGACAGGAGTGTAGAGAAGATGCCTACAAGGAAAGTAGAGAGGAAGGCAGCAATAGAGAATGAACAATTTTATTCTTATCAATAAAGTAATACTCTGAATGGGAAATCTCTATCTTCAGGCTGCAAATGTTAAGGAGCTTTGATGTTAGGGAATAGGAATTGTAGTGGGTGTTATTATAATGAACACTGTCAATTGTTAAATTTAAATTTGGATTGAGATCTAATTTGCAGTGAAAAGGATAATAACTGGTTAAAATGTTTCAGCTCTGTGCAAAGTTGGCCATGCTGAGTTTGTAAGTTCATTAGATATAGGAGCAGAATTGGCCATCAAGTCTATTCCACCATTCGATCAGAGCTGATATGCTCCTCACGTCCTCTTTTATGCCTTCTCTCCATATCCCTTTAACCCATTACCAATTAAAAATCTGTCTAACTCCTCCTTAAATTTGCTCACTGTCCCAGCATCCACCACATTTCAGGGTAGCAAATTCCACAGAATCACAGAACTTGGGAGAAGTATTTTCTCCTCAACTCAGTCTTAGATAAGGGGTCGCAAATTTAAAACAATGACCTCTCGTCCTAGAATGCCCCACAAGAGGAAGCACCTGCTCCACGTCTATTTTATCCACACCTTTTATCATCTTTAATATCTCAATTTTATCTCTTCTCATTCTTCTAAGTTGTAGGCCTAAACTCAATCTAGCAAGTTTTGAGAAGATTTGTAGCTCAGGTTTGCTCGTTGAGCTGGAAGGTTCATTTTCAGACATTTCGTAACCATGCTAGGTAACATCTTCAGTGAACCTGCAGATGAGGCCCTGCTGATGATTCCTGCTTTCTATTTATTTGTTTGAGTTTCTTTGGGTCGGAGATGTCATTTCCTGTGGTGGTGTCATTTCCTATGGTGATGTCATTTCCTGTTCTTTTTCTCAGGGGATGATAACTAGGGTCCAAGTCAATGTGCTTGTTGATAGAGTTCCGATTGGAATGCCATGCTTCTAGCAATTTTTGTGCATGTCTCTGTTTGGTTTGTCCTAGGATGGATGTGTTGTCCCAGTCAAAGTGGTGTCCTTCCTTATTTGGATGTAAGGATACGAGTGAAAGAGGGTTATGTTGTTTTGTGGCTAGTTGATGTTCATGTATCCTGGTGGCTAGTTTTCTGCCTGTTTATCAAATGTAGTGTTTGTTACAGTTATTGCACGGTATTTTGTGAATGACATTAATTTTGCTTGTCTGTATAGGGTCTTTCAAGTTCATTAGCTGCTGTGTTAGTGGGTTTGTGGGCTACCATGATGCCAAGAGGTCTGAGTAGTCTGGCAGTCATTTCCGAGATGTCTTTGATGTAGGGGAGAGTGGTTAGCGTTTATGGACATGTTTTATCTGCTTGTTTGGGTTGGTGCTGAGAAATTGGTGGACTGTGTTCATTCGGTACCCAACAGCCAGTCATTTATCCAGGCTAATAAATGACCCCTAATCCCATATTCCAATCTTGTGAATTAACCTTTTGTGTGGCACCTTATCAAACACCTTCCGGAGTCCAGATAAATTATATCTACAGTATCCCCATTATCCACTTTGCTTGTTACATCTTAGAAGAACTCTAGCAAGTTAGTCAATCATGATTTTTCCTTCATAAAATCATACTGACTCTAATGGATAGCATTTTGACTTTCTAAATATCCTGTAAGTTAGGTGAATTGGCCATGGGAAGTGCAAGGCTACAAGGTTACAGGGAAAGGGTAGGGGATGGCTCTGGCTGGGATGCTCTTCGGAGAGTCAGTTGGACTCAATGGACCATTTGGCTTGTTTCCACACTGTAAGTATCCTTTGATTCTAATGCAATGGAAATGCAATAGCTGTGCTCTAATCTGTCTGCGATGGGGGTGTGTAAGGTGATGGCTTTTTATGTTGAAAATGTGTTGCTGGAAAAACACAGCAGGTCAGGCAGCATCCAAGGAGCAGGAGAATCGACGTATCGGGCATGAGCCCTTCTTCATTCCTGACCTGCTGCGCTTTTCCAACAACACATTTTCAGCTCTGATCTCCAGCATCTGCAGTCCTCACTTTCTCCTAGATGGCTTTTTGTGTGTCAGTTATTTTGAAACAAACTTTTGTCGCTAACTTCTGCCTACTGTTTTGTGTCAATATAAATGTTGTGGAGTCTGTGAAATTAATGCTTTCATTGTTTATTGTGGCTTTATGTTTAATGGAGGCTTGGTAGTGTTTGAAGCCATTGATGTATTCTTCTAAATATGCTGCGGTGTAAGTCCAAATATCCCATATGTCAATAAATAAAAGATGTTGTTACTGTTTGACTGCATTACTTAATATCTGTTGCTTGAATGAAAAATAATTTGAAAATCTTAAGAAGAGACTCCAGAGGAAATCATAAATAATCCCTGTTTCCAATCCTCAAAGATGTGAGTGGAAAGTTAAAGTAGGGGATGTATGAGAGACACAGAAACAGGAAAAGCACCAGAGTCCATGATTTTCCTCCCTGGCCTTGTGTTATGTTTGCATGTATGCATCTGAATGTTCATGTTTGTGGATGTAATTTAATGTGTCGGTGCATGACCATAAGACATAGGAGCAGAAATTAGGCCATTTGGTGCATCAAGTCTGCTCTAACATTCAATCATGGCTAGGATTTTCAATCCTATTTTCCTGCTTTTCCCCTGTAACCTTTGACCCCCTTAGCAATCAAGAACTTATCCGTCTCTGTTTTAAATATACTCAATGACCTGGCCTCCATAGCCTTCTGCGGCAATGACTTCCACAGGTTCCCCACTCTCGGGCTAAAGAAGTTTCTCCTTATTTCCATTCTAAAGGAGTTTCCCTTTACTCTAAGACTGTGCCCTCGGGTCCTCGTCTCTCCTGCCAATGGAACATCTTCCCAATGTCCACTCTGTCCACGCCAATCGTTATTCTGTAAGTTTTAATCAGATTCCCCCCTCATGCTTCTAAACTCCAAGTGTAGTCCCAGAATCCTCAAACATGCCGCATATGTTAAGCTTTTCATTCCTGGGATTATTCTCATGAACCTCCTCTGGACCTGTTCCAGGGACAATACTTTCCTGAGGTATGGGGCTCAAAATTGCTCACAGTACTCTAAATTTGGTCTGACCAGAGCCTTATAAAGCTTCAGGAGTATATCCCTGCTTTGTTCTAGTCCTCTCGAGATGAATAACAACATTGTATTCCTAATTACCGACTCAACCTGCAAGTTTACCTTAAGAATAACTTGGGCTAGGACTCCTATGTCCCTTTACAATTCAGATTTCTGAATTTTCTCCCCATTTAGGAAACAGTCCATGCTTCTATTCTTCCTACCAAAGTGCATGACCTCACACTTTGCCACATATTTCATCTGCCACTTCTTAGCCTACACTCCTAACCTGTTCAAACCTTCATACAGCCTCCCCACCTCCTCAATACTACCTGTCTCTCTACCCATCTTTGTATCATCTGCAAACTTAGCCAGAATGCTCTCAGCCATTTCTTTGTTCCCCATTACTACACCATTTTCTAGCAATCCAATGCCTACTTTTGCCTCTCTAAATATATAAAGGACAAAAAAGAAACTCTTGCAATCTTTCCTAATATTGCCAGTTAGCATATCCTCATATTTAATCTTCTCCCTTCTTATTTCTTTCTTTCTTGTCCTCTGTTTGTCTTTGTGGTCTTCCCAATCTTCTGGCTTCCCACTGCCCTTCCCTACATTATATGCTTTTTCTTTTGTTTTCATGCTGTCCCTGCCTTCCCTAGTCAGCCACAGTTGCTTCACCCTCCCTTTAGTGTGCTTCTTTTTTCCTCAGGATGAATTTTTGTTGTGTCTCTGGGATTACTCCCAGAAACCCCTGGCATTGCTGTTCCACTGTCTTTCCTGCTAGGCTTCTCTCCCAGTCAATTCTACTCAGCTTCTCCCTCATGCCTCTGTAGTTTCCTTTATTCAGCTATAATACTGTTACATCAGTTTCCACTTTCTCCCTCTCAAATTGCAGAGCAAATTCTATCATATGATGGTCACTGCCTCCTAAGGGTTCCTTCACCTAAGCTTCCTTATCACATCTGCCTCACTGCACAACACTAAATCCAGAATTGCCTGTTCCCTGGTGGACTCCACCACAAGCTGCTCCAAAAAGCCATTTCAAAGACATTCCATAAATTCTTTTTCTTGCGATCCACTACCAACCTGATTTTTCCAGTCCACCTGCATATTGAAATCCCCCCATGATCACTGTAACCCTGCCTTTCTTACACACCTTTTCTATCTCTTGGTTTATCTTATGCCCCAAATCCTGTTTGGAGGTCTGTAGATAACTCCCGTTATGGATTTTTTTACCGTAGTGGTTCTTCAACACTAACCACACAGATTCTACATCATCTGACCCTACTTTGTATATTGCTACTGATTTAATTTCATATTTTTAACCAACAAGGCAACTCTGCCCACCTGCCTGTCTTTTTGGTAGAATGTATATCCTGGGATATTTAGCTCCCAGTCCTGATTCCCTTGCAGCCTTATCTCTGTAATGCCCACCACATCAGACCTGCCAATTTCAATCTGCCCCACAAACTCATTTACCTTATTTCGTATACTACACGCATTCAGATACAGCAAGTAACTTTCACGCCACACAAATGCCAGACAATGACTATCACCAATAAGAGACACTCTAACCACCACCCCTTGACATTCAACAGTCTTACTAACATCAAATCCCCCACTGTCAACATCGTTGGGGTTACCATTGACCAGAAACTCAACTGGACTCACCACATAAACACAGAGGCTACAACAGCAGGTCAAAGACTATGGATACTGCGGCGAGTAACTCACCTCCTGACACCCCAAAGTCTATCCACAAGACACAAGTCAGGCGTGTGATGGAATACTCCACACTTGCCCTGGATGGGGGCAGCTCCAACAGCACTCAAGAAGCTTGACACCATCCAGGACAAAGCAACGCGCTTGATTGGCACCACATCTACAAACATTCAATCCCTCTGCCACCGGGGTTAAGTAACAACAGTGTGTACTATCTACAAAATGCATTGCAGAAATACACCAAAGGTCCTTAGACAGCATCTTCCAAACCCACAACCACCTCTACCCAGAAGGACGAGGGCAGCAGGTATTGAGAACACCACCACCAACAAGTTTCCCTCCAAGCCACTCACTACTCTGACTTGGAAATATACTGCTGTTCCTTCAGTCATTGGGTCAAAACCCTGGAATTCCCTCCTTACCGGCATTGTGGGTCAACCCACAGCAAGTGGACTGCAGCAATTCAAGAACGCAGCTCACCACCACCTTCTCAAGGGCAAATAGGGATGGACTATCAATGCTGGCCAGCCAGCAACGGCCAAGAGCCACAAGTGAATTAAAAAAAACTTTAGTCCTATAATTGACTGGCCCTCTTCTCATTATTATTTGATTAGCCAGTGTATTTGAAGTTTAATTACTAACTCTTTCCAAACACTCTGTCATTTTTTGTGTGCTGGAGACTTTAATAACATGTTCTAAGTTCTCCTTTCTTCATATTCATGTAAGTGTGACTGTGCATGTGCGTGTATGTTTATGTGAAATACAACTTGCCAAAATGTAGAACATTAGAAGAATGGGAGAGAGAATGAAGGAAGTCAGGGAACATTGCACAGGAAAGGGTCATAGGTAGAATGTTGGGTGGTGAGAGCTGGTGGCAGCAAGTCAGTTCTCTAGATTAACAATCTTAGTGTCCATCTCTTTCAGTGGAGTGGAGTTACACCGAAACCTTTGAATCTACTGTAGGAGCTGCAACTGTCGAGGATCTGAAGTCACTACAGTACGCAATAGAAGGCCTCAACATGGTTAGTGATAGCAGTATACATTCTTGCCTTGTGTTTGGTCTTTCATCATTTGTCTATAACATATTCCAATTCATAGCCCAAACTACATGAAGGTTCAATATGACTGTTCCTTAAAATGCATTTGCAAGAACATTGACCTCACAGCATTGACCTCACAACACGGACATCTACTACAAACCGACCGACTCCCATAGCTATCTGGACTACACCTCCTCCCACCCTGCCCCCTGTAAAAACACCATCCCATTCTCCCAATTCCTTCATCTCCGCCGCATCTGCTCCCAGGAGGACCAGTTCCAAAAACGTACAACCCAGATGGCCTCCTTCTTCAAG
>NC_057748.1:18547137-18574878 GCF_004010195.1 Chiloscyllium plagiosum | reverse complement strand
CTCAGTCAAATCCCTCAAACTCAGCACCGCCTTCCTAACCTGCAATCTTCTTCCTGACCTCTCTGCCCCCACCCCACTCTGACCTATCACCCTCATCTTGACCTCTTTCCACCTATCGCATTTCCAACGCCCTTCCCCCAAGTCCCTCCTCCCTAACTTTTATCTTAGCCTGCTGTACACACTTTCCTCATTCCTGAGGAAGGGCTTATGCCCGAAACATCGATTCTCCTGTTCCCTGGATGCTGCCTGACCTGCTGCGCTGTTCCAGCAACACATTTTCAGCTCTGATCTTCAGCATCTGCAGACCTCACTTTCTCCTCACAGCTTTCTTGTTCTGGTTGTCTGGCTGATACACTCATTCATATTGTGTTACTGCACAGGGAAAGCTTCATGTTGTAGGTTAGAAGTCAGCAGTTCAACCTACATCTCATCACATCTGTACATACTGAAACAATAACTTCAAATGTTGCACCACTCACAGTTATTACGTATACTGGACTATGAGATTTGATGCGTGACACTGAAGAAATATGTGTAGTATATCTTTCTGATGCGAATCAAAGATAGATGGGAGAATGAATTATGAGGACAATGCAGAGATGCTTCAGTGTGATAAGTTGAGGCAAGTTGAATCAGTGGGCAAATGCATGACAGATGAAGTATAATTTGGACAAATATAGGGTTATCTGCTTTGGTAGCAAAAAGCATGAGGCAGATTATCTGAAAAGCAGTTGATTTGGGAAAGGGACTTGGGTTTCCATGTGTACCAGTTGCTGCAAGCATACATGCAAGTACAGCAGATGTGAAGAAAATAAATGGTATGTTAGCCTTCATAGCGAGAAGATTCAAGTACAAGAGTAGAGATGTCTTGTTGCAATTGTATAGGGCTTTAGTTAGAGACAAAAAAAACTGCACATGTTGGAATCCAAGGTAGACAAGCAAGAGACTGGAAGAACACAGCAAGCCAGGTAACATCAGGAGGTGGAGAGGTCAGCGTTTCGGGTGTAACCCTTCTTGAGGACCTGAAGAAGAGTTACGCCTGAAACATTGATTTCTCCATCTCCTGATGCTACCTGGCTTGCTGTGTTCTTCTAGCCTGCTGACTGTATAGGGCCTTGGTGAGATCAAACCTGAAGTAACCTGCATAGTTGGTCACATATCTGAGGAAAGATGTTCTAGCTATGGAGAGAGTGCAATGATGCTTACCAAACTGATTCCTGGGATGGCAGGACTCACCTATGAAGAGAGACTGAATCAGGTAGGACTATGTTCACTGGAAAATGAAGGGGAAATTTCATAGAAACCTATAAAATTTTAACAGGCCTATTCAGAGTAAATGTAGTAAAGATGTTTCTGATGACCAGAGAGTCCAGAATTGAGGATCATAGTTTAAGGATACAGGATAGGCTATTTAGGACTTGAGATGTGGAGAAATTCCTTGACCAAGACAGTGTGAACCTATGCAGTTATCTGCCTCAAAGTGGTTGAAGCAAAACATTGAATACTTTTAAGAAGGAGTTAGATATAGTTCTTAGAGCTAAAGGTATGGGAGAAAGTGGGAACAGAGTACTGAGTTGGATTATCAGCCATTATTATATTGAAATGCAGAACAGGCTCAAAGAGTCAAATAGGTAAAAACGAGGACTGCGGATGCTGGAAACCTGAGTCTGGATTAGAGTGGTGCTGGAAAAGCACAGCAGGTCAAGCAGCACTCAGTCAAATAGCCTACTCTTCACTCCTACCTTTTTGTTTCTATGAATATTCTGTGAATATTTGCATGTTTTCCCAGCGATTCAGTTTTGGTTTTGTGGAGTTTAGTTCAGTCCTGATGGTTTTTAAAAGAGCAACAGACAAGATAAATCAAATAACAATCAACATACATTTCCAGGGAGGACCAGATACTGCCCAGTAACATGCCAGAGCCTGAGATATTTATTCAGTCAGTCATTTCCCACAGAGGTGACACAACTTTCGCATTGCTTCTGCAATCAATGAGCCACATGAACAGTAAATCCAGATCCCTTCTCCTGACTGAAATTATGAATGCCTAAGGATAGAAAGTCCTCTGTAACATATAACCTAAAGCCTTCAGGAGAGGAGAAGAAAGGATGGCAGCTCAACCAGAACTAATGCTACTGCCTTGTAATTAAACCATTTTATTTTCACACAGTTCCTGCTTTGTAAAGGTCACAGAAATGATTTCATGTGATTTGGAAATGGTTTTTAACATACGTGTGTGGGCTGGGGAGGCTGATCACAGTGGCGAGGAGAGGCTGTGATTAGCAGAAAAGTAGCCAGAGATTCACTTGAAGTGTCTAATGGTTGGCTGAAGAGAGGAGGGTGATAGGTGAGTGAACATTCATGCTCACCAGAAATACTCATGCTTCTGTTTCACTACCTTGGAAAAGCCAACCTGGCCCTCCTCCAACACTGGACACTCTTGCCACACAGACACCACCCCACCTGACTGCACCTCCCAGGGGAAAAACAGGGCAACCTCATTGGGCAGGTATAATAGATTGTCCCAGGACAATTCACAGTAGCAGTTACCAAACAGCATTAGACAACAAACCACAAACAGATATTAGATTAGCAACATAAAGTTTGGCCAAAACAGTAGAGCTTAATAGGACATGGCAAAAAGAACTTTGAAACAGGGGAGTAGGCCATTTGGCCCTTCAAGCCTCTTATGACATTTAATAAGACCGTGGCTGTTTAGATTCTGACCTCAACTCCACCATTATGACTGCCTGCCATCATCATCGACTCTTTTATCTATCAAAAGCTATCCAATTCAGCCTTGAATAATTGAATGACCCAGCCTCCATTGCTTTCCAGGGAAAAGAATTCCACAAACTAATGACCCTCTGAAGGAAAAAAAAGTCATCTCTCTCATAAGAGCGAGACCTCTTATTCTTAAACTCCTTGCCCTAGTTTTAGTCTCTTCTACAGGAAAAATATTCATGTCAAATTCCCTCAGGAATCTTCTATCATCCAATAAGATCACCTCTCATTTTTCTCCAGTAGATACAGACCCAGCCTGTCTAACCTTTCCTCATAAGATAAAGTCTTCACCCCCTGAATGAGTTGAGTGATCCTCCTCCCAACTGTTTTTAATGTATTGTATCCTTTTATCCAATAAAGAGATAAAAATTGTACACAGTACTCATGATGTGTTCCCAGCAAGGCCCTGTGCAGTTGCAGCAGAAGTTCTCTACTTTTATTTTCCATTCCCCTCGCAATAAATGTCAAGCATGCCATTTGCTTTCCTAATCACTTGATATATCTATAAACTAACATTTTCTGATTTCATGCACCAGGATATCTAGATCCTACTATAGTATTGAGTTCTGTGATCTCACTCATTTGTCCTGCTAAAGTAGATGTGTTCGCATTTTCCCACTTACATTTGATCTGCCAAATCTTTGCCTTCTCACTTAAAGTGCCCATATCCCTTTACAGATGACCCCGGGGGGCCCAAATACAGCTTCCAGCTGCCTCACATATGTGTCATAACATAACTTGATTTAAGTAACTATTCCTTTGTAGACTCTCTACCGTCATTTGACAACTTACTTTCTTGCCTACCTTGATATACAGAATGTCTTAAACGAAGCGAGAGATATAGAAAGATAGAGTGGATCACAAGTGAATTCCAAAGGTAATGACCCAGGCAACTGAAGCCACGACTGCCAATGGTGGAGTGCTGAAAATCGGGGATGTGCTAGAGTTAAGAATTGGACGAATACAGAGATCTCAGTGGGTGAGGGAATCTAGCTCTGCTTTCTCTAGCTGATCATTTGGTGAAACACTGTAACTGCCCAAGATAACTCACCAGATTACCTTATTTTCCTTGTGTAAGAAACATGAGGCCTCTCTGCACAAAGGCTAATATTATTTCATTACTATTTCTCCCTTCTCTCCTCCAATTTTCCTTCCTGCAACTGGCCCAACTTTGTAGCCAAACTGACCAAACCTTCCAATGATACTCATTAAATAGCACTGGGAATCCAAAAAAGATTACATTTTTCTGTCTCCTCATGGACACCAAAGCTGCAATTGCAACCCCAAAAAGCAATATTGAAATCAATAAAACACAGAAATGGAGGTGCATAACTTCTACTGTCTTCTTTTTGTCTTTAGGGAACTCTATACTATGTGCGTGTTTCGGCCTATAACGTGAAAGGCTGGGGGCCAGCAAAGGTATCAACTCCTCCCTGTGCTATTCCATCCAGTAAGTGATGCTGATTATTGTTGCTTAACCTCAAAAAGAAGTATTTGCATTCATATATCCCCTTTCACATCTTCAGGACATTCATTTACAGTCATTGAAACATAGTCCCTCTTGAAATGTAGGGTATACAGCCAATTTGTGCACAGCAAGCACTGACAGACTACAACTTGTTAGGCAATCCCTCGGAACCAAGAATAACTCTTTTATTCCAGTGGTGTGGTTCCTGAGGTGACTACACTGACCAATGTTGGATCTGCACAACCTGCCACAGATGGGGCAGGTGGCATGTGAAGATGCAGATGGGGTGTAATGCTTGGGTTTTTGCACACTCCTTCCAGTATCTGCACTTGGCCTGCACCTTGGTCCGTGGAAATATCTCAATATGCGAAAGACCAATTAATCTGTTTAATGTGTTGGTTCAAGGATAAATGACCAGGATACTGGGGATAACTCCCATGCTCTTGTTTTAGATGGTGCCAAAGGATCTTCTGCTTCCACCTTGTGTGTTATGTCTTCTCTGAAAGCTGGTAATTCTAGCTCTGCAGTACTCCTTCAGTACTATACTGGGAGTGTCAGCCCAGATTTTTGTGCAAAAGTATCTACAGTGGGACTTGAGCCCATGACCCTCTGACTCTAAGGTAAGTATGCTAGCCGCTGAGTGTCAGCTTAGCGCCATTTGGCTACCATCCAGAACAGTACAAAGTGTACTTTAATGTATGAAGTAACGACAGTACAGATGCCTCACAGGAAGCAGCACAAAGCAGGAGGTATTGCCTCAGAACAAACAGAGGATAATGGAGAAACACAATCAGTCATGCAACATCTAAGGAGAGAGAAACAGAGTCTTTGAGTCCAATATGACTCTTTTTCAGAACTGTGCCATTCCAGACTTGAAACATTAACTCTGTTTCTCTCTTCACAGCTGGATTTCTCCACCATTTTCTGTGTTTGCCTCAGATTTCCAGCATCCACAATATTTTGTTTCTATTAGGTATCACCTCAGATTTTGTGGGGCATTTGGGACACAAGGTTGATGTGAGATGATACACCTCCTGCATTGGGACAAATTTATATCATACTGTCTCTTTGTTGTGATTTTCTTTCCTTAAACTAAATTCAGGTGAAGTCCAGGAGCTGAATTTTAATGCTGCCCCAGGCAGGGGTGGTGTCATAAACTTTAGTACCATCCTAATTGGGAGAGTGCATTCCCAGCATCTGCTTGCTTGCCGCACCCTGCTGCAATTTTATCAGTGGTTGGCAGGGGTTAGGAAGCCTCCTGTCCATGGGCCATTCCACCGAGAATGTCTCAGGAGAAGTCCATGCTGAGTGTGCAACCCTGCTACTTTCATTGCTCAAGTTGGTGGCCAGTGAAGTGTAAAGGTAGGGAATCTCCTTGAAGGGCCTCCTGTGCTTGTCAAAACTCTCCCACCCTCTTCACACATTCCCAATCTGTGCTTCCACTCCCGCCCAGTCTATCCCGACCCAACCCAAACCCACCAGCACCACTACTACCAAAGCTGCCAGCCTGGCCTTGCTGAGACTCTGTACAGGCCTTCAAGCCTGATTCCCTCACAGCATGAATGGGAGAAGAAAGCCTGCCTTAAGCCAGTGAACCACCGATGGCTGTTCAAGGGGTGCAGAGTGAGCCTGCAAAAGTGATATGAGCTCACTGTAACCTTACATTGGGATCCACAGCCCCTCCCAAACAATCCAGCCCCAGAATCTATAAACACAGCAGCCTTCTGGTATCAAGGGTAAGTCATCAGTTCATCAGGGTGGCAAGGAAAGTAGGGGCCAAAATTGGATCAGCCATGATCGTATCAAATAGTGGAGCAGGCTCAAGGGGCTGATTGACCTACACGTAGTTCTCCTATAATGCCGTAGTTAGGTTCCTGTGCAAATTCGTGTTATAGAAAATCATGCAATAGAATTAATGGGGCCTATGGGAAAAACAGGGTTTGGGCAAATCACCAAAAATACCAATAAAAATTGAAACAAAAATATTAGTTAGCCTAACACGAATGATAGCACAGTCTGTCTAAATATTGACCTGCTGTATCGTGCAATTCATCAGAATCTTCAACTGATTACTCTCAATTGGCATCTGTACCTTTTGGCTGCGCTACATCCTAGCCAGTCTTCTGACCCCATCCAATGGTAACACAAGTCAGATCCCAGAATGAAACTGTCTTGATAGATCAAGGGCTGAATCTCAATTTATATTGCTGAGTATCAGTTTTGTTAAGTGTCTCAGAGTGCTACATATCGTGATGCTTGGGGATGTCTATTGCCTTATTTTACAAAACCCACCTGATTTTGTAAATCTATTCAACCCTTTGGTGCCTGTCTCACACATTCCAGCACCATCATATCATGTGCCATTCCAAAACAACTCACCACTTCCTGGATATCCCAGAATTGAACAATATCCATGATACAGTACTATCTTTAAAAAGATACTGTGCACCCAGACAAAAGCTGTCAGCCAGGAGCTGCCCTGCATGGTTCCTCTCATTGACCCTGGATGTGGGCAAACAATGGAAAATTGGTGCAGCTCTTTGTGGGCAGGGACATGGAGATGCTGCTGATGGGGATGGGGTTATTCAGAGGCTGGATATCCTTTTCCTCCAGGCCAACAAAAGATACCATTCTACTGGAACCAAGCCACCCTGGACCAGGGTTACCAAAAGGTCAGTACAGTCTCAACCATCTGAAGGAATACATAGAATGTAGGAAGAAGATCAATGACGTTCTCCATTCTGCCAGTGAAAGTGCCACCATCTTCTCTTTGATACCTTACACTCTATCTCTGCTACTGTACCCACCATTTCCTGCAACATCTTCCCCATTCACTCTCATCCTCACTAACATCTGACCCTGACTAACCCTGAATCTCTTCACAGCCTACTCACCCTCTCAGGCCATTTCCACGCATGCACCAAAAGTAATAGTTTGCCACCCACCTTTCTCTCCCTCGCCCACTATGTGCAGAGTTTATTGACTCTGACCACCCTAAGCAGCTGACTGACCATGTCCAAGCCCCTGTACTGGTTTGTTTTTGCAGTTGGTTGCCATAGTGATTAGTCAGTGAAACAGATTTACATGAGTCTGCAATAGCCTTTAATATCTAAACATTTTTTTAAAACAAAAAGAGAGAAAGAAAAGAGAGAATCCAAACAACAAAGCCAAGTTTCAAACTGCTCGTCAACACTGTCCCTTTACTGTTAGTTGATTCTAGTAAAATTTCACTCTTATCTCAACTCTTTTTAAATTAACAGATTGCTCCCAGCTTCTTGACCTCGGGCTGTAGAGACATTTTCATGATGCTTTTACAAGTCCACTAGTATTTCACTATACCTTTCACAAAGCTCTTCACAAGAAAGCACACTGTCTAACTGATCACATGGTACTGACGCAGAATCCAGTCCTCAGCGCACCGCAACACCTAGTGCTGGGGATGAGATTCGTGTAACAGCAAATGGAGTTTGCTTTATTTAAAACAAAGTCAGCAGTTCACAAATCGCATTACAGACAGATCAAGTTTAATAAATGCGCATCATAAGAGAACGTCCTGTACTCCTGCTTCTAATTTGTAAACTGACCTGTATGTTTGTATCTCGCTACAGTGGCACTTCCCATGAAGGGGTCCAGGCAATGAGTTTAATGAATCAAGTGTAGAGCCACTCTTACCTTCACTTATATCTATATGATTGTGTTTTCCTGCCAGGGATAGTGATCTGAATGGGGAGCTGGCATTTCTGCTTAAGACCCCAATTTGGAGGCTGTCCATTGCCCAAAGAAGCTGTCTAAAATGTCACCCTTGAGTCCGTTTCTCAAAATTCAGTTAAGGTTTAGCAGTAATTGTCAGTCTCCTGCAGTTCACACAAGTGCCTTGTATCAGAAATGATCAGTAGGTTGCCAAGACAAAGAAGATTTCATTTGCTTCTACCCATCCCTGTTGCTGATGTTGATAGAAGTGCCAAAGATACAACATTGACTTCTTTTAAACAGAAACAAAATCTGTTAATTTGAAGAAGCATAATGGAAGTGGGTGTAAGTTAGAGTGTAGAAGCTGTTTTATAGAATCAGTGATCCATTATGGGGAGATGAAAATCGGGATTGTTGTCTAATGTACAGCAGATTTATCATCCCCTATTTTACGCTATCATCCCTATCTATTCTAAAACCCGTGAAGAAACTTCACTACTCAGGAGATTGTGGATGTTGAAACGTAGCCCTTGATCCTTGTGCAGGTTGGAAGGAGTGTGCTGAAGTTAAATTGAGGCAGAAGGACCAAAGCCGAGCAGTGCAGAAACTTCTGGAGCAGATAAAGGCTCCTCGTCATCGGAGCTTCTTCTTAGGTGAGTGCAAATGTGAATCTAAACTTTATTCATAGTCATGGTCTAAACCACTTCCACCAAAACAAAAATATCATCAATTGGGTCAGATATCCAGGCCTGGGTATGAATTTTTATTTTATTCATTCACTCATTGGGACATCACTGGCTAGGCCTGCATTTATTGCCCAGACCTAATTGCCCAGAGGGCAGTAAAGAGTCACAAACATTGCTGTGAATCAGCACCTCTTTCAGGTCAGAGCAGGTAGCGATGGCAGAATTCCTTCATTGGACAATGGTGAACCAGATGGGTTTTTCCTGACAATTGACAAAGATTTTATGGTCATCACTGGACTCTTATTTCCAGATTTTTATTGAATTCAACTGGCACCATCTGCCATGATGGAATTAAACCCAGCTTCATAGAACGTTACCTGGGTCTTTGGGTTGATAGCCTAGCAGTATTATCACTAGATTATCACCTGCCTGTGGCTCAGGTGGCTGAATGGATATCATATGGTACTGTGTAAAACCTTTGTACAACAATAGCCATATACAGATGAAACTCATGCCTCCTGGGATTGACAATTATTTGACAAGTACACAGTCTTACTGGCTTTTATCAAGGAAGATCCTATGTGTGACCTCCCTACACTAAATGAGTTGATCAACAGCCAGATCCAAAATTGGAATAGTTCCCGATGAGAAACAGTGTCCATCAAAGACTGATTACTATTGTATATGCTGTACCTCTCAGAGGGTACATGATTTTCTAAATATGCAGTAGGTTTATTTATAAGGGATTCTAAAAGATGTCTGCAATCATGCTTGCAGCTCAGCTTCTAATAGTTTCAGTGATTACTCTGATGCCACACACAGGCTAAACCAGTCAAGAACAGTGAGCATAGCTCAGTTACCAGGCTGTCATAAATAAACAGATAGATAGACAAACAGATAGATATGAGATTTGCCCCAGTCGCACCTTCCAGAGATGGCAACACCGACCTATTGGTGGGCAGTTTTGCATGTGTTATCTGGCTGCTTATCCATTCACTAAAAAGTTTTGATAAGTCTCATAACCTGAAACCTAAATGTAATTTGAAGTGATTGAAGGAATTCTGTGATGCACAACCATTACAAAAAAAACCTCATGATCACAGTCATGAGAATAGTTGAGCACTACAAAAAGTGCTGGCTCAGAGTTGTCTGGACTATTGACACAGATTGCTGTTTTTAATTTTTTTTCTTTCATGGGATACAAGCATTACTGACAAGACTAACGTATGTTGTTCGTCCCTAATTATCCTTGAACCAAGTGGCTTGATAGGTCATTTTAGAGGCAGTTAAGAGTCAACAATAATGCTGTTGGTCTGGAGATATTTGTAGACCAGACAAGGTCCGAACAGAAAATTTCCCTATCTCACCCCCCCCCCACAAACAGGAAAAAAGGTACAAATATTTAAAGAGATCTCATAGCCATCAAAACTCGATCAAACTCTATCTCTGCTGTTGCCGTCTTGACTCCCAAAATCTCATCCCGTGATCTTACTGGGGAAAAGAATCCTTGTTCAGCCAGTAATGCCTACATCCCGTGAGTGAATTTAAAAACCACAGTTTAGGAGTCCCCTGGTAACAAGTAAACTCTATTTTCTCCAGTCTTTTTCTCAACCTGACATACTTCTATAGTAATAAAAGTAAAATACTGAAGGAAATCCAAAATTAAAGCTGGAAGTTAAAGACTGGAAATGTTGAGCAGTTCTGGCTGCATCTGTGGAGAGAGAAATGGAAATAACATTTCCAGTAAGTATGACTCTTCTTTAGAACTGCAGGGAGGTAGAAATGTAATGGTTTTATGCTGTTGAATTGGAGGAGTGGGTAAGAATAAAATGGAAACTGTTGAATAAAGTAGACGTTGAGAGTCAAAGATGTCATGGAACAAAAGGCAGAAAGATTAGTAATGGTTGTACCAAAGACACAAATCAATGGCCCAGGGTGAGTGTTAATAGCAGAATAATAAACAGCATTACTTCCAGGTTATTTTTGAAGGGATTAGCTTGCTGTCGGCCCTCTTTGGCCATGTTGCCTGAGTTCTGACCATAAAGCCCAAGCTAAACCTCCACGTTATCTTTTTCAGAAACCTGCACAGTTCACACACCCAGTAAGAAGCTGTCAGTCTCTCGCAGCCTCAAGTACCTCTTTCAAAACACAAACAAGTTTGTCAAGACCCTGCAGAGGTGAGTCTGGCCATTGTACCCAAGCTGATGCACTGTCTTTGTGAATTTCCTTGAGGAAAATGATCAGCGTGCTGGTGTGGAATGGGATAAATAGAATGAAGAGCTTGGAAGTTAATGCCTTTGGGGAGAATGAGGCTAGGGTTTGAGGCTTCAGGTATATATGTGTGTAGTGCGACAGGATTTTTAGTTACCAACTGCAGTCAGTTTGAAAGAGAAAGCAATTGATAAAGCACAGGACAAGAGCACTTTCTTCTAACGTACAATACCACTAATTCTATTCTGTGGGTTTTGTTGAGTGTGAATTGGATTGAGATTCAGCTGAGCTCATTTTACAGGGAGACCCTTTCAGGCAAGCAAAGAGAGAAAAGGGGTTTTTCATCCTGTTGGTCTGAGATGGATTGAAAGCCAGCTACCAGAAATAAATGTGGTAATTTTAACCTTAACTGACAGGATCAGGTGCAACACTGGTTTCCTATTTCTGAATGGAGAGGAATATTTTTAGAAATGTAAAACCCAGCTCCCCCTGGGTTTCTTATCAGTGGAGTTTTAAAATGACCCATTAGTGTTCACTCGTTGACTGTTTTCAAGGTGGAGGTTGATTGATTTTTCCACATGAAGGGAATCCACGATTGTGGGGATTAGATGGGAAAGTGCTTTTGAGTTAGGTCAGTCATGATCATTGGTTGCATGGATGAGCATACTTGAGAGTCTCAATGGCCTGCTTCTGTTTCTTATGTACTTCCATTCTGAACACATCCTGGGGAAAGCATTTGCGTGGTGCCGCTTCTGCTAAATAGGCTTTCATTTACTGGATTAGCAGCACCATGGACATTAGTGTACCTTTTGAGGTCAGCTCCATAAATATGGAGGTGAAATTTCTACAAAATCAACAATGATGAATTTAGCATTGTGCTGGGATGGCAAAGAACATCTTCTCCTCTGGCTTACATTTCCTTAACTTTCTAATGTCCAGAGTTCCACCGGTGGAGGACAAAAACACTTCAACAATACTCTGAAGCAGTCCTTGAATTGCAGCCCCATTGACCTTAATGACTTGGAAGAGCTCACTACCAGTCCTTCAAAATAGTTACAATTTGTCCAGTGAGCTTTGAGTCCAAAGTCCTTAATGAGATTAGATTAGATTACATTACATTACAGTGTGGAAACAGGCCCTTCGGCCCAACAAGTCCACACCGACCCGCCGAAGCGTAACCCACCCATACCCCTACATTTACCCCTTACCTAACACTACGGGCAATTTAGCATGGCCAATTCACCTAACCTGCACATCTTTGGATTGTGGGAGGAAACCGGAGCACCCAGAGGAAACCCACGCAGACACGGGGAGAACGTGCAAACTCCACACAGTCAGTCGCCTGAGGCAGGAATTGAACCCGGGTCTCTGGCGCTGTGAGGTAGCAGTGCTAACCACTGTGCCACCGTGCCGCCCAGCTGGAGAGTGGTAGCAGAAGGAAGCATATCTCCCTTCCTGAATCTCACTTCCTTGTGGAATGTCCTCCGCCATGTGCCCAAAGATCTGCGGGTGGGAAATTGGCCTGTCCAGTCACATGGAGCCCTGCAGCACAGACCCGTGACCCTGAGCAGACATCATTCTCCAATAAAAGGACAGCTTCCACACCATTACGCACTGATGTCACACACATCCCATCACACCATCAGAATAGGACATAAACCTGTATAGTGTCATGAGGAGTAACAAAGAGAATTAATTTCTCCCCCCGTCCCACACCATATCCTGTAACATTTTATCGATAATCATGGTATCTTCCTTTATGAATTGTGGGGAGGGGAGTTTCAACTTGATGCCTGCTGCAGGTCAGCTGCTTTCCATAAAAACCAAACAAGTTTATTTCCACAAGCATCTGTCGGAAAGTAATTAAAGCGTTTTCTATGCCACATGTTGAGTGACAAACTGAAAATCTGCCTATGCCCCTGGGGTTGAAGCTGGCAACTTCAGTCCATGCATCTGAGCTACTCACTGGGACTGAAACTGAATGTCACAGGCCAGCTGGTGTGAACTGAATTTGGGTACAGGTAGAAGAACCCAATATTAGACTTCTTTTAAACATAGAAAATAGAAGCAGGTCATAGCTGATCCTATATCCGACACCCTCCTCCCATATCCCTACACCCTCTTAGTGTGTAGAAATCTATTTATTTCTTAAATATGTTCAGTGACTTGGCGTCTGTGGTAGAGAATTCCACATCTGAGTAAAGAATTTTTTCTTCCTCTCAGACCCAAGTGACCTTCTACATATAATGAGGCTGTGACCCATTGCAGAATCCCCTTCCTGCCGAGAGGAATGTCATCCCTGCACCCAGTCTGTCCAACCTTGTCAGAGTTTTCTATATTTCAATGAGATTCTCTTTTATTCTGCCAATGAATACAGGTCCAGTTGAGATTGCAGAGTACGTGGAAGTGCATCGTAAAATAGGGCTGAGTTGGCATAGCTTCATCAAGGAGAGGTCATGCCTGACAAATCTGTAAAAATTATTTGAGGAGGTAATAAGCAAGTTACACAAAGGAGAGCAAGTGGACATGATCTATTTGATTTTCCTCAAGCCCTGTGACAAGGTGCCACACAGGAGGCTGTTAAATAAGATGAGTCAAAAAGTGTGATGCTGGAAAAGCACAGCAAGTCAGGCAGCATCCGAGGAGCAGGAGAGTCAGAGTTTCGAGTGTAAGCCCTTCATCAGGAATGTGGGCAGGGGAAGGGGGCTGAGAGATAAATAGGAGGGTGGGGGTGAGGTGGCTGGGAAGGCGACAGGTGGATGGAGGTGGAGGTTGATGGTGATAGGTTGGTGGAGAGGACGAAGTAGACAGGTGGGAAGGAAGATGGACAGGTAGGGCAGTTTAAGAGGGAGGTGCCGAGTTGGAGGGTTGGATCTGGGGTGAGATGGGAGGAGAGGGCATGAGGAAACTGATGAAATCAGCGTTGATGCCGTGTGGTTGGAGGGTCCCAAGGCGGAAGATGAGGGGTTCTTCCCCCAGCCATCAGGTGGCTTGGATTTGGCGGTGGAGGAGGCTCGAGACTTGCATATCCTTGGAAGAGTGGGAGGGGGAGTTGAAGTGGTCAGCCACAGGGCGGTGGGGTTGTTTGGTGCATGTGTCCCAGAGATGATCCCTGAAATGTTCCACGAGTTGGCATCCTGTCTCCCAATGTAGAGGAGACCACATCGAGAGCAACGGACATAGTAGATGAGGTGTTTGGATGGGCAGGAAAATCTCTACCAAATGTGAAGGAATCCTCTGGGGCCTTGGACAGAGGTGATGGCGGAGGTGTGGGTGCAGTTTTTACACCTCTTGCTGTGGCAAGGGAAGGTGCCTGGATTGGAGGGGTGGGTTGATGGGAAGTGTGGACTTAATGAAGGCGTTGCAGAGGGAGTGGTCTCTGCTGAATGCTGATAGGGGTAGTGAGGGAAATACAGCTTTGGCAGTGGGCTCTAGTTGTAGGTGGCGGAAACAGTGGAGGATAATGCATTATATCCAGAGATTAGTGGGTGTGGAAGGTGAGGACCAGGTGTGTTCTATCCTTGTTGGAGGGTTGGGGTTCAAGGGCAGAGGTGCATAAAGTGGAAGAGATATGCTGGAGGGCATTGTTGACCACATGGGAGAGGAAATTGCAGTCCAAATAAAATGAGACCATGGTGTTAGGGGCCATGTACTGACATGAATAGGAGATTAGCTGACTGGCAGAAGGCAGAGTGGGAATAAAGGGGTCTTTGTTAAGGTGGCAGCCAGAAATTCCCCAAGGGTCAGTGTTAGGACCACAACTGTTCGCATTTTACATTAACAGTCTGGACAAAGAAACAGAGCTTTGTTGCAAAGTTTGCAGATAATACAAAGTTAAATGGAGGGACAGGTAGTGTTGAGGAAGCAGGGGAGGCTGCAGAACATTGGACAAGCTAGGAAAGTGGCAAAGAATTGGCAGGTGAAATGCAGTGTGGGAAAGTGTGAGGTTATGCACTTTAGTAGGAAGAATAGAGTATTTTCTGAATGGGGAAAGGCTCTGGAAATGTGAAGCACAAAAATATTTGGGAGTCTTAATTCCGAATTCTTTTAAGGTTAACATGTCAGTTCCGTTAGCAGTTAGGAATGCAAATGCAATGTAAACATGCGTTTCAAGGGGGCTATAATGCAAGAGCAGAGATGTACTGCTGAGGCTGTGTAAGGCACACTTGGAATATTTTAAGCAGTTTTGGGCCTTGAATCTAAAGAAGGATGTACTAGTTTTGGAGGGGTCCAGAGGATATTTACAAGAATAATCTCGCGGATGAAGTGCATATGAGGAGCGATTGAGGAAACTGGGTTTTTACTTGCTGGAGTTTAGAAGGATGACAGGGGACCTCATTGAAACTTTGAATACTGAGAGACCTGGAGTGGATGGGAGCTAGAATATATGTATCCATTAGTGGGAGAGACTAGGATCTGAGGACACAGCCTCAGAGTGAAGGGATGAGCCTTTAGAACTGAGATCAGGAAGAATTTTTTCAGCCAGAGAGTGGTTAATCTATGCTGCAAAAAGATGTGGAGGCCATGTCATTGAGTGTATTTAAGACCGATGGATAGATTCTTAATTAGTAATGGGATCAAGGGTTTTGGAGAGAAGGCAGGAGAATGGGATTGAGAAACATATAAGCCATGATCAAATGGCAGACCAGACTCAGTGGGCTGAATAGCCTAATTCTGCTTGCATATTGTATGGTATGATGGTTTTGTGGCCTGATCTCTCCTAAAATGACAATCCTGCCATTCCACAATCATTCTGGTGAGTCTAAAACAAACCATCTGTTTTCTACGAATTCTTTGGCAATGGGCCTTGAATAACATGTAAATTGAGAAGTATACACCAGCCTTCAAGGAGTGAAGGATTGTTGGTGTAGGGAGGGGGGATTGAGAGGCACAAGGGTCCTTAGGAGAGAGAAGGGATGTGACACAGACTTAAGCAATCGAAAAGGTGGAACCGGGCAAGGAAGGGGAAATTGAGAGGTGGAGATAGAAGACTGATCATGACTAGAACCATTAGGAGAAAGTGGTATGAAGGAAGGGATGATGAAAAGAACAGAAGGGGTGGAGAAGTAGGGGACACCAAAGAAGGGTGACAGACAGAGGAAGGAGAGAAATTAGGAGGAGGGGTGATCAGATGGGAGGAATGATTGGGTGGGATGGGGCAATTTAAGTTCAAGCAGGCAAACGAGAGGAAATCAGTGGGAGGGAACCATGATGTTAAGACATAGGAGCGGAAGTAAGGCCATTCGGCCCATCGAGTCCACTCCGCCATTCAATCATGGCTGATGGTCATTTCAACTCCACTTACCCGCATTCTCCCCGTAGCCCTTAATTCCTTGTGACATCAAGAATTTATCAATTTCTGCCTTGAAGACATTTAGTGTCCCAGCCTCCACTGCACTCTGTGGCAATGAATTCCACAGGCCCACCACTCTCTGGCTGAAGAAATGTCTCCGCATTTCTGTTCTGAATTTACCCCCTCTAATTCTAAGGCTGTGTCCACGGGTCCTCGTCTCCTCGCCTAACGGAAACAATTTCCTAGCGTCTACCCTCTCCAAGCCATGTTATTATTGAATAGGCTGCGACATAGATGTCTGAGACCAAATGGAACTAGGGAACATGTGATGCCAAATGTTAGTTAAGGGATAATAGGGTGAGAGCTTGACCAGAATTATATGTAAATATCGGAAGCAAATAGTTGGTGGTACTGACGTGTGGTGTGTGATCTAGAAATAACACTTTGACTGGAAAAGTATATGTCTGCAGTCTGCCTATCCAGCTCATTAGCCACCAGTGTTTAACTATTCAAATTTACTGCTGTAAATTTGTCAGAAGCATTCCTATTGTCCCTGGCTTCACTTACATGTACATTTTAATTTACTTTCTTCTTCTACAACGGATAGTGATAAAGGTCTGACATCTAAGTTCTAGAATGCATGTAAGTAGGCAAACATGTCACCACTTTGGTGCTGGGGCATCTATTCTGCACAGGAAAGACAGAGAGCAATAAATTCTGGGTCACCCAGTGAAAGCAGATTCAATCTCACCTTTTAAGACCTCAGAACAGCCCACTTGTGTTTGCTGTGGCTCTGACATTAACAGACCCAGTATTTTAACGCCTTGTCTTTATTTGTTTAGGGGTGTTTATTTAGCTGCCATTTTTTTCTACAAGGAAAACATTCTGGTCACAAATGAAGATCAAATCCCAATTGTTGAGATCGATAGCTCCTGTTCTGGCTCCGACATGCAGGAATTCCTCTGGTTTTCAAAGGTATGAAGCTGCTTTCTTATATCTTGGACAGGATCAGCCCCCTCTGTCAATATATCAGTGCTGGAGCATTGTTATCAAATTCTTAATTCAAAGTATTTGTGAGTCACTGGTAAGGTCAACATTTGTTACCCAGACCTTGAGAACAGTTAAGAGTCTGGAGTCACGTATAGGCCAAGCAAAGTAAGGAAGGCAGATTTCCATCATGAAAGGACATTAGTGAATCAATTGATTTGTTATGACAATCAGTTATGGTTTTGAGATGCCATGACTGAGACGAGCTTTCAGTTCTAGATTTCCTTTTCGTCGTTTGAATTTGTGAATTAAATTTAGAGATGGGTCCTGAACTCATGTCCCCTGAATATTACTAATCCAGTGATACTGAATAGAGCATGGCGTTTGTGAACAGCCTGGTTCAGCCGCAGGCAATAGCTTTAATCAAGAATAGTGCCAATAGCTAGAGAACGGAGTTGCAGCAGGGTCTGAAAACTACAATTGTGTTTTCCCAATATTTAATTGGAGGCTTTGTTGTGACTCTCTCTCTCTCTAGCTTTCCTGTATGTGGAAGGACATCCAGTGGTTGCAGCAGGGAATGAACTCGGCACTTTCCTCCTCCTCGTCGGTGCTGCAGACCAGGCAGAAGATGTTATTAGCAGTGTCCCAACTCCAGGTATGAAGTTGTTTATTGAGTTGGGAACATGATCTCAGCAGGAGGATCCCATTTCATTAAATTTTCTGACTATTTTATGTATGCATACTTTTTTCAACAATATGTTGCTGAAGCTTTTCATCTTGCACTCATCAGGACAATGCAGGAATGCCAAATTTCAAATGATCATAGTTATTTATACTACAGAAAAATAGGAGCTGATTGGTGGCAAATCAACTCCAGTTAGTCAAGGCAATGCCACAGGAGAAAGCATCAAGGAGCTATAGTCGCCCCAAGCTTGTGGGTAATTCAAATATTTTGAGCAGCAATTAGAAGAAGTTTCTCCTCATCTTATTTCTAAAATATTGGTCTTTTATCTTTCATCCTAGCTTCCCCAGCTGGGGATCTTATATTTACCGTCTATCCCATCAAGACCCTTCAAAATCTTGTATTTTCTGATCAGATCATTCCTCATTCTTCTGAACCCCCATGAATGTATACACAATTTACTCAGCTTTCATCATAGGGCAGCTGTCTCACTCAGGAACTAATTGAGAAAATTATCTATGTTGCCTTCTAAATATGGGGAGCAAAACACAACACAGTTCTAAGTATGACCTGACCAAATCCCTGTAAATTGCAGCAAACTTGTATATTCTTGTATTCCGATCCACTTGCAATAAAGGACAACATACTATTTATTTTCCTAAATGTTTGCATTCAAACTTCCTATGTTCCATTTACAATTACGTCCAAGTTTCTGTAAAATCAACATTTATAAGTTTTGTATCTTTTGTTAAAAATCATGTATTTATGTTCTTATGATCAAATTGAATAATTTCACATATCCCCACAGCATACCCCATCTGCCACTTATTTTTATTCTGCATGTCTCTTTGCAACCTTTTTGTGTCCTTGTCACAGCTTACAATTCTATGTATGATTTGGAGATGCCGGTGTTGGACTGGGGTGTACAAAGTTAAAAATCACACTACACCAGGTTATAGTCCAACAGGTTTAATTGGAAGCACAAGCTTTCGAAGCACTTCGAAAACTCATGCTTCCAATTAAACCTGTTGTTGTGTGATTTTTAAAAGTCTCCCTATCTTTGTAATAACAGCAAATTTGGATGCAATGCCCTTGCTCTCTTCATCTAAATCATCAATCTGGATTGTAATTAGTGAGGCTGCAGACTGATCATTGTGCCAATCCACTCGTAACAGCCTTTCAACCTTAAAGTGTCTTTTTATCCTTACTTTCTGTCTCTGATCAATTAACCAATCCTCCATCAATGCTAATATTATCTCCATCTCTGTGAGTCCTTATCTTTACCTATCTGGAGCCAGTTTGTGTTGTCTTTAAGGAGCTTGATGGAAAATCTGAGCAGACAATATAAGAGGAGGAGTAACAGAAATCAAGGAGATGAGACAGATGGGTTTCAGTTGGATCCACAAATTAGTACTGGATTAATTGTTCTCAGTGTGGACCAAGCACTTGGATATTAGGAACACGGTCTCAACATTTAACAACAGCGTGAAAATCAATTTAAGAACCAAAGTGCTGTAATAGAGGTAAGAAAGAGACTGGCAGATTAGTGCAATGGGCACATTGGTGTCAGACACAAGTTAATTTGCAGAAATGTGAAATAGTGTATTTTCAGTGGAGGAAGAAATGTACAGATGTAATGGGAAGACCTGCTAGGTGTTGATAATCTAAGAACCCTAATTCATTGGCCTGAATTTCTCTGTCAACAACTGAATAGTTACAGTCGAGAGTGTGTTGCTGGAAAAGCACAACAGGTCAGGCAGCATCCAAGGAGCAGGAGAATCGACGTTTCAGGCCAGAGCCCTTCATCAGGAATGAGGCTAGGAGCCTCGGGGATGGAGAGATAAATGGGAGGGGGGTGGAGCTGGGGGGAAGGTTGCTAAGAGTGGATGGAGGTGGAGGTAAAGGTGATAGGTCAGAGATGAGGGTAGAGCGGATAGGTGGGAAGGAAGATTGACAGGTGGGACAGGTCATGAGGACGGTGCTGAGCTGGAAGGTTGGAGCTGGGGTAAAGTGGGAGGAGGGGAAATGAGGTAACTGGTGAAGTCCACATTGATGCCCTGGGGTTGAAGGGTCCCGAGGCAGAAGATAAGGCATTCTTCCTCCAGGTGTCGGTTGGTGAGGGAGGAGGCCCAGGACCTGCATGTCTTCGCAGAGTGGGAGGGGGAGTTGAAATGTTCAGCCATAGAGCGGTGAGGTTGATTGGTGCAGGTGTGCCAGAGATGTTCTCGCAGAGCGCTCTGCAAGGAGGCATCCAGTCTCCCCAATGTAGAGGAGACCGCATCGGGAGCAATGGATACAATAAATTACATGTGGAAGTGCAGGTGAAATTTTGATGGATGTGGAAGGCTCCTTTGGGGCCTTGGACGGAGGTAATGGGGGAGGTGTGGGCGTAGGTTTTGCAATTCCTGAGGTGGCAGGGGAAGGAGACAGGAGGGGAGGGTGGCTTGTTAGGGGGCGTGGACCTGACCAGGTAGTCATAGAGGGAACGGTCTTTCTGGAAAGCGGATAGGGGTGGGGAGGGAAATATATGCCTGGTGGTGGGATCCATTTGTAGGTGGCGGAAATGTCGGCAGATGATGTGATTTATGAGGAGGGTGAAACCTCTGCATAAATTGCACCTCACCTTCCACCCCACCATGATGATGAAGGGCTCTGGCCCGAAACGTCAATTCTTCTGCTCCTCGGATGCTGCCTGACCTGCTGTGCTTTTCCAGCAACACACACTCGACTCTGTTCTCCAGCATCTGCAAACCTCACTTTCTCCTAACAGAATAGTTGCACTCTGCTGACCTCAAAGATTTGGCAATTAGTGTAGATGTCCGCTTTCCTTTGATTTTAGCATCTGTTGAAGGGCATTTCCAGTGTCCAGAAACAGTGATGTCATCAAGTAGCCTAAACAATAATAGCATTGCTGGATTCTCACAGACAACAAACCAAGAGTTACAGTTATGTTATCATAAATGAAATAAACACTGAAGAGTATTAGGCTGCTTTCAATTAGAAGGATTGGAAATTAATTTCCTTTTTACTTGGGGGAAAGCCCCCGTAGCTTGGAAAACATTTGTTTCTGTTTACAGAAAACCTGCTAGAAGTTGAATATATGGAATAATCTATATTAGAGAAAGAAGTCAGTTCATAAAAGTTAGAAAATGGGTTGGCTTGGTGTGAGGGTTTTGGTGTGAAAGTTTCAGACCTGAACTGTTTGATTAGAACCCTGAAGGAATTACTTGAAGTTGAGAAAGTCTAAGCTAAGTTATGCAAATATGTAAAAAAAAGAGGCTATCAGACTCACAAGACCACGAATTGGATTAAGTTAAATTCTTAGATGTGATGGAGAAGTTAAGGAATAATTGTTGGGATAGTTGGATTTTTTTAATTTTATTGTGCTTCAAAATCTTTCAGTTGTGTTATACATTAATAGCTTGGTTTATTCTAATTTATCTTGTTTACATTTGCTTAGTAAACTTCTGTTATATTATTAAAACTAAATCTGCAGTACAGCAGCTTGTTTCAGAGAAAGAAGCGTTATTTTTTTTAAATGTGATCTATCAAACCTAATTTCAATCTGGGTGCTAACAAGAGATTTACAATTCTGAGGGAATCACAGGGAGGAGGTGAAAGGGCAAGTGTTACACCTTTTGTGATCGCATGGAAAGATCCCTTGGAAGGATGAGGTGTATTAGGGTGTCATGGAGAGAATGGTCCCTCCAAAATGGAATTGGTTTTAGATCAGTGCAACAAGCAACAGCATGTGACTCAAATTGGACTGAATAATCCTTTTCTATACTGATAATGCCTACAATTCAGTTTCAAATCAAAGGCACGAGCTATAATCTACACAAGTACAGTATTCAGACAATTGCTGGCAGTGTTCAGATTGTTAGCTTGTAGCGCCACTAGGTGTCACCTAATGGTAATGCAGCTATTGTGTCACACAGCAATCTCCTAATCCCATAAATCAATATTCCATTAACTACTATTGTAACCTATCCTCATGAATGTTTTCAGGTTCAATCACTAGATTCCACAACATCTAGGTAGGTAATTAGCCCTGAGGACATTAGATGACTTTGTTAGGAAAAGTGAAAGACAATTGGTTACACAGCATTGCTCTCATCAGGCATAGGGCAAAACAAAGAAGTTGCCCTCGAACTCCCACAGCCAGTGCAGGATTGAACCTGCAGTATTGGTATCCTGTTACAATAAACTCCAACATCAAGGTAACTTACTACAATCCTAGTGTAAACATATTTCTCTTATTACTTATCTGGAGTGGCACTGCTGCCTCACACCGCCAGAGACCTGCGTTCAATTCACCACCTCAGGTGACTGACTGTGTGGAGTTTGCACATTCTCCCCGTGTCTGCGTGGGTTTCCTCCGGGTGCTCTGGTTTCCCCCCACAGTCCAAAGATGTGCAGGTTAGGTGAATTGGCCATGCTAAATTGCCTGTAGTGTTAGGTGAAGGGGTAAATGTATGGGTGGGTGGCGGGTCGGTGTGGACTTGTTGGGCCGAAGGGCCTGTTTCCACACTAAGTAATCTAATCTAATAACTTACATTTGATCTTATGTCGACATTCCCTAATTCTGGACCTCTTACTCAATGTTCCATTTTTGTTTCATGATTTGGAGATGCCGCTGTTAGACTGGGGTGTACAAAGTTAAAAACCACACCACACCAGGTTATAGTCCAACAGGTTTATTTAGAAGCACTAGCTTTCAGAGTACTGCTCCTTCGTTAGGTGGTTGTGGAGTATGAGATCATAAGACACAGAATTTACAGCAAAAGTTTACAGTGTGATGCAACAGAAGTTGCATGTTGAAAAAGACCTGGATTGTTTGTTAAGTCTGTCATCTTTTAGAATGACCGTGTTGGTTTCAATTCTTTCATATGTAAATCCCAGAATCTATTTTAAAGTTACATTCTCAAGTGAACTTTAACAATAGGTGCCGTGTCAGCCCAGACAATGCATTGGAGGTGTGAGGTGCCCTTGTGGGACTGTCTGTCTGTGTCCCAATGTTCAGTCTGATTCTATGTCTAAAAAACGGATTTACAGAATCTTACATGGATTCAAGCAATTTTTGAACAAAATGACCTGCAATTCTGCATGTGCAAATTCACCACACAAATTTATATGTGGGGGTGTGGGGAGGGTGGAGTGAGTGTCTGTGAGAGAATGTGTGTATCTGTGTGAGTGTAAAGTGGTATAAGTCTGTGAGAGGGTGCGTGTGTGGTTGTGAGTGCAAGGGGTGTATATGTGTGAGCATATGAGAGAGGATTTGCATGAGTTTATGGGTCTGTAGGAGTGTGTCTGTGCATGCGTGCTTATGTGCATATGTGTGAGAGAGTGTTAGTGCAGTGGGGTCACCTGTAGTGTGACATGAACCCAAGTTCCCAGTTGAGACCATCCCCATGGGTACTGAACCTGGCTATCAGGCCATTTTGAGTTGTTGCCTGTCCCGAAGTCCGCCTTGGAGGATGATCACCCGAAGATCCAGGACATCCCAGGAGGAGAAAAACTACGCCATGTTCTTCACAGCCTGCAAGACATCAGTGAGGATGAGCACCTCGCCAAGACCTTCCCCACGACTCTACTTCTCGCCTTTAAACAGCCACCATACTTCAAACAGATCATTGTTCACAGCCACCTGCCCATCTTTCAGGATAGCACCATACAACCTTGTCATGGTAGATGCTGCAAGATGTGTTTGAGTGTCGACACGGATACCACCATTACACATGGGAACACCACCCACTATGTACATGGCAGGTACTCATGTGACTCGGCCAACAATATCTCATACGCTGCAGGCAAGGATGCGTTGAGGCATGGTACATTGGCAAGACTAAGCAGAGGCTACGGCAAGGGATGAATGGACACCACACAACAATCACTACACGGGAGTGTTCCCTCCCAGACAGAGAACACTTCAGCAGTCCGAGACATTTGACCTCGGACCTTCAGGTGACCACCCTCCAAGGCGGACTTCGGGACAGGCAACAACACAAACTAGCTGAGCAGAGGCTGATAGCCAAGTTCGGTAAGCATGGGGATGGCCTCAACCGGGACCTTGGATTCATGTCACACTACAGGTGACCCCACTGCACTACACACTCTAACACACACACATGCGTGCGTGCACACGCGCACACACTCCTACAGACCCATAAACTCACACAAACTCTCATACACAAGCTGTCTCGTACGCTCACACATACACACCCCCTACACTGACACCCACACATGAACCCTCTCACAGACTTATACCCCTTTACACTAACACTCATGGATACACACACTCTCTCACAGACATTCCCCCTGCACACACACACACACACACGTTTGTGGGGTGAATTTGTATTTGCAGAATTACATGTAATTTTACTCAAAAACTGCATGAATCCATGTAAGATTCTATAAATCCCTTTTTCAGAAATAGAATCAGTCTTTACATTGGGGCATAGACAGCTTCACACAGGCCACCTCGATCCTCAAGTGCATTATCTGAGCTGACAAGGCACCTATTGTTAAATCTCACTTGAGAATGTAACTTTAAAAAAAGTTCTGGGATTTACATACAAAAGAACTGAAACCAACATAGTCATTCCAAAAGATGAGAGACTCAACAAACAATCCAGGTCTTTTTCAACATACAACTTCTGTTGTATCACACTGTAAACTTTTGCTCTAATTTCTGTGTCTTACGATCTTATACTTCACAACCACCTGATAAAGGAGCGTCGCTCCGAAAGCTAGTGCTTCCAAATAAACCTGTTGGACTATAACCTGGTGTTGTGTGATTTTTAATTTTCTTTCTCGTGGCTTTATTAGCTTGATGTGCCGCATTTAACTTCTGTTTAATTTCAAACCCCTCTGCTTTTCCATATCTCCCAATCTTCCTCATTCAAAATATAAACCAAAATGTAATACTCATGTTGGTCATTGAATTCGTTTTGCCATCATGTTCACTCAAACTGCCATCTTATTACCAACCCCTCCTGGCTTCCTTTGATTGTCCTAATGATCTAGTGTGCTTCCAGTTTGAGTCCTGTGTGCATACCTGGCTGCCACTCCTGTGGTGCAGTGGGTGGCACTCTGCCTGTGAACCAGAAGCTCCAGGTTCAAGACCCACTTCGGAACTTGTTGACCACAGAAGTGTATTTATAATGGCCACACAAATTGAATATTAGCTGGCAATTCCTTCCCAACTCCCCCATGGCAGGTGGTAAGAGAGGGAGCAATCTATGGTCAACCAGACACTGGAAGGGAATTGGCGCCTCTATCGTCGCTATCCATATCTGGCATGTTGCCATAGCGACCCAGACACTCCCAGGGAGCTGTGACACTCCACATCACCACAAGCCTTCAAGGATGGGAGATGGGTTTGTGTGTTGATTCTAAGTTATGGAGTTCTTGTTCTCAGCCGTTGTCTGTGAGCCAGGTAGTTCATCTCAGCAGCAGGGACTGATGGTTTGGTTGCCAAATTTGCTGATAACATGAAGATTTTTAAAGGAAAGTAGGTTGTTAAGAGCACATGAGGACACTACAGAGGGATTTAGATAGCCAGTGAACAATATGATAAATGAGTTTACTGTGGCAAAATGTAAAATTGTCAATTTTAGCATGAAGAATTAGCAAAAGCATATTATCTAAATGGTAGAAGATTACTGAGCTCTGAGATGCAGGCGAATCTAGGAAGTTTTACTGTTTTAATCTCAAAACCTTAGTGTGAAGGAACAAATATTTGGAAGCGGTTTAGATGTTATTACTTATTGTGAAGGGAATTGAATGCAAAGATAGAGAGGTTGTGTTTCATATTGGGGTTGATGAGATTGCACCTTGGAATACTGTGTATAGTATTGGTCACTTTATTTAAGACAGGATTAAATGCATTAGAAGCTGTTCAGAGAAGGTTTATCTGACTAATATTGGGAATGAGTGCATTGTCTTAGTAAGGAAAGGTGCGACAGGCTAGGCTTATATCCACTTGAGTTAGGAAAGTAAGAGGTGTTTGATCCTGAAGGTGGATATGAAAAGGATGTGACCACTTGTAGGAGAATCCAGAACAAGGGTTCACTGTTTCAATGTAAGAGATCGCCCATTTAAGACAGGGAAGAGGAAAGTATTTACTCACAGAAGGTCATACATTCTCAAAAGGTAATGGTGGTAGAGTCTTGAAATATTTTAAGGCTTAGGCCAGTAGATCCTTGAGAAACAAACAGATGAAAAGTTAATAGGAATAGATAGGATTGTGGAGTAATCAAATTAACCATGATTTTATTGTATGGCTGAGTAGGTTTGAGAGGCTGAATGATCTACTTCTAATTCCTGTGTTCATGTTGGAGGGGAGTTTAAGTTGTACAATTCTGTTCTCCAGAGTGCATTGGGAACACAGGACCTGGGCCAAGTGCATTTTGAACCAATCAAGGACAAACTTGGGAATGTTTTGATCCTAACCATCAAGGAGCTGCGGCCATCCCAGGTGCTGGAGAATGTCCGGTGGACTGCACTTTCAAAGCTTCATAACTATCGGAAATCTGTCTCTGCTTTTGAGAGCTTCACTGCCCTGGACATGCTCTTCATGACTTTGAAGGTAATATTATCTTTTAAAAGGATGTTAGGATGAGTAAATGTTGTGCACAGTTTTGTTCTATTCCTCATTGCTTTTGCTTTATAATCCGTATTATCTTTTCACTTAACCCCTCATTTCCCAGACCTGTTTCAGCATGGACTTGAATTGTAAAAATGTACAAACATTCAACTCTGCTCTGACTCTGAACAACATCGATTAATTTCTGTAGGCTAAAGCTAGTGGAGCAACAAGTGGTTATATAACTGTTGTATGTGCGCTAGTCACTCTGCCCCCCAGCAGACATTAACCCCTTTTCAGGAATGTTTGTTCTATATTAAAGGATTTGCATTTTTATTGTACAGATCTCAGAGGAAATCGTCTCTCCCTCCCATCTCCTCTAATCCTGAATCAATAACTAATAATTCAACCAATCTGCTGCCATTGATCTGATATAATTCACTCCATTGCAGACACGATCTCACCCCAGGACAGCTGACATGAAATTGCTTTAATTGGCCATTCCCAGTGACAGATCAATGGATAAACCTATCTTAATTTATAAATGTGAGCCCCTCACAGACTTCTTCACTATGAAAATTGAGTTCCTTATTTTCCCGTGAGATGTGGGTCCCACTGGCAAGGCCACATCTGTTGCCCATCCCTAACTGCCCTTGAATTGAGTGCCTTGCTAGTCCATTTCAGAGGGTAGCTAAGAGTCAACCACATTGCTGTTGGTCTGAAGTAAAATGTAGGCCAGACCAGATAAGAGTAGTAAATTTCCTTCTCTAAAGGGCTGTAGTGAATCAGATTGGTTTTAGTAACAATCAGTGGTATTTTGTGGTCTCCATCACTGAGACTATCTTTATGTTCCACATTTTACTAAGTGACTTCAAATTCCTGCAGCTGCTGTGGTGTGATTTGAATCTGTGTCCTCAGAGCATTAGACTGGGTTGCTGGATTACAAATCCAGTGACATGGATTCCAGCCTTGGGCAACTGCCTGTGTGGAGTTTGCACATTCTCACTGTGTCTGCGTGGGTTT
This sequence comes from Chiloscyllium plagiosum, assembly GCF_004010195.1. Taxonomy (NCBI): domain Eukaryota; kingdom Metazoa; phylum Chordata; class Chondrichthyes; order Orectolobiformes; family Hemiscylliidae; genus Chiloscyllium; species Chiloscyllium plagiosum. The sequence continues at coordinate 18,547,464 of NC_057748.1, read as the reverse complement.
CCTCCGAGTGCTCCGGTTTCCTCCCATAGTCCAAAGATGTGCAGGTTTTGTGAATTGGGGAGAAAGTGAGGTCTGCAGATGCTGGATATCAGAGCTGAAAATGTGTTGCTGGAAAAGCGCAGCAGGTCAGGCAGCATCCAAGGAATAGGAGAATCGACGTTTCGGGCATAAGCCCTTCTTCAGGAATGAGGAAAGTGTGCCCAGCAGGCTAAGATAAAAGGTAGGGAGGAGGGACTTAGGGAGGGGCGTTGGAAATGCGATAGGTGGAAGGAGGTCAAGGTGAGGGTGATAGGCCGGAGTGGGGTGGGGGCGGAGAGGTCAGGAAGA
>NC_057748.1:18528670-18546100 GCF_004010195.1 Chiloscyllium plagiosum | reverse complement strand
CCGAAATGTCGATTCTCCTGTTCCCTGGATGCTGCCTGACCTGCCGCGCTTTTCCAGCAACACATTTTCAGCTCAGGTTATGTGAATTGGCCATGCTAAATTGTCCATAGTGCTAGGTGCATTAGTCAAAGGGAAATGGGTCTGGGTGGGTTACTCTTCGGAGGGTCGGTGTGGACTGGTTGGGCCAAAGGGCCTGTTTCCGCACTGTAGGGGATCTAATCTATCACCAGTACACTATTTCCCCTCTCTCTGTTGTCTCCTAACCTATCCCTTGCTCACTGGATCCCAACATGTCTAAGGCTCCTCTGTGCTAGCCCTGATACTGAGTCTCCTTCTCTGTCTCTCTCTCTTTCATTTCCCTTTAAACATCTTCTGAGCTTGCCCTGGCTGTGAGAAGTACATCCTGCCCCTTTGAGCTCCTTCTCATTAAACTACTGACCATCCAATGTCCTATCCTGGGGCTTATGGTAATCCATTGTCTTGTCTCCCAAAGCTTGCCTCTTACCTTTCAAAACCATCACCATTGCTCCACCTTTAAATCCAGTTTGCTGGAGTGGATAGGGTGAAAGGATCTCTTATTTGTTAACAAGAAAAGTTGACCCACTTTGACACTTTTATTTTTGTTCTTCTCCAGGACAAACTGGATTATTACCTGAGAGTCAACCAGGCCTTACCTCCAGGTCTCTACCTCGGTTATCTAAAGCTCTGCAGTTCTGTGGATCAGATTAAAGTCCTCGTTCCATACAGGGTGCCCAACGTACTCTGTCACACCAAGATACGGGACAACAAGAACATATCCCGGTAATAGAAATAATCAGAATGTTTCTTTTTATATTCTCAAGCTCTTCAAACTCACTCTCTTTTTCTAATTTTGTTCTGCATAAGCTTTTATCCCAAGACATATCAGATCCTCATGCTCCCACCTTCAGTTACCTCTCTCATCCAATGGCCCTCACTTCTTTCTTTGCAAGCTTGTGTCTATTGTCCAAATGGTGATTCCTACCCAAGATTCCAGCCTAAGGTTACCAACCGATCTGGAAGCTTCAGGAACTGAAGAGGATCTCCTGGATAGCCCTCCCTGCAACCAGAATCCATTAATCGGCTAATGGAGTGTGATACCTCTATGGAATTGGTCTGAGGGGCATGGTGTTCTCTGGATGGATAAATTACCAATTTTGGGAGCACACAGCGACAGAGTGGTTAGCAGACAGGAGGGTCATGTGACATTACCTCCAAGACTACAACCAGCCACAGCAAAATTGCCTCAGTAACTTGGGCACTTTCTAGCTGATGGATTTCTGCTTCTAGATGGGAACAGCTCTTAGTATTCATGCGATGTGAAACTGAAGGTTTTTTGGTCTGTAATGTAAGCACCTGGGAGATTGGGGAACTGTAAGACTACTCTAAGTTAAATTGCAAGAGTAAGACAGGGGCCATAGTTTCAACTCAGTAAAAGGATGGGTTGATGTGAGGAAGATCTTCATTCAGAATGACCAACATGTGGAAAAGAGTCATACATATAGTGATGGAGAAAAATTCTTTGGATTAATTGAAGGGACAATGTATCTTACACTTGGGGATATTTGTGTCACTTTAGACAAATGAGCCAAGATGGACCTAGTGACTTCCCCTAGTCTTGTTTGGATTGCCAATAGTATCAATTCATATTGTGAGGAGACAGTGACATAGTGGGAATTACCTAGGTTAATGTCCAGGGGAATACGGGTTCAAATTCTCACTGTGAAAGCAGGTACAATTTAAAGTTCTGAAATTCAAAGGTGATCTCAGTAATGGTAACCGTGACAACTATTACCAATTATTGTACAAGTTCTTCTGATTCAATAATGTCCTTACCTGGTCTAGCCTATATGTGACTCCAGACCTAAGTCATTATACTTGGCTCTTAACTACCCTCTGAAATGGATGAACAAGCCACTCAATTTGAGGGTTGATTAGGAATGAGCCATAAATCCTGGCCTTGCTAGCTATGGCCACGTCCACATAAAGACTAAAGATCCCAAGTGATCTTTTTGTAAATGTCTGTTAACTCACTGGTTGAACTTTCACAGAGACTTCTTTTAGCATTGTTTAATGCTGTCATAAAGTAATATATCTGTATCGGTCAGCCCAGTTCACAGTCTGTCATCCCCAGCTAATCTTCCTCTTCCCACTGTTGTAACAAACATGCCATCTCTGTACACTGTACAGGCTGCTGCTAATGGCGAAGATACTGCCACTATCCTCTTCAAAGCAGAAAACTACAGAGCCTGCTCATCCTAATATGTTAGAGGGTAACCACTGCCTAGTCTAGTTGGAAGACTGTTCTGTAGTTAACAATATGTAGTTTATTGCATGTCAGCAGTTAGTTACAGGTTACACTGATATGATGAACACTTGTTACAGAGATCTTGAGGAAAGCCAAATATTAGGTTTTAGCCTGCAAGATCCTAACTTGTGCTGCCCAAAAGTCAATATGATATCATCATAGTGGGTATTGCCTACAGCATTCCTCTTTATTCACCTTTTCTGGCCTATACATAAAGAACACCTGTCACCAGGCAAAGTAACTCCACACAACCAAATTCACTGACATATTGCCTTTTGGGAAACCCTCTGATTTCCCTGCATCTCTTTCCAAAGCATTTCAAATCAGACTGGCAGTCCAGTGTGTGACAGAAGCATCACAAGTATTGTGCCTGGAGAGGCATAAAGTAAACAGGCTCATAAACAGCAATAGGCTGTGTGTGTCAAAACATTTACACAACAATTTCAATCAAGTCCAAAAGTGCCATTCAAGAATGCTGCCATGTCCGATTCATTAAGTTACATTAGACATACCAGCCTGTCTTCAGAGTGCCAGACAATGAACAGTCCCTCTCAGTCCAGGCTCCAGTGAGAAACCTTATCTCATTTTGTTGGTTGCAGGGAGGAGTGGGAATGGTTACGAAGTGTATCATCCCTGACTGATTCTATTGCCACAGAGGGAAACACAGGGAGCTCACTGTGTACTTTTCTAGACGGGCTACGTACAGCTGTGAAAAACCTCCTCCAGCATCTGGACATGGCTCTTGTTCAGGTAATCCCCACTGTGTACAATTTTCACATTGAAGCAATAACCTTTAGCTGTGCAGATAATAGAAGGGCAGTAAGCACTGGGTGGAAAAACTAATTCCAAAATTGTTCTTTTTGATTAGAAATATACAGTAGGTCTGGTCCCATCTCTAAAAGAAGGGGGACAACCTTAATGCTTCCTTAAGATAAAGAAGTGGCACAAAGTTTTGAACTTTGATTCAAGCCGTCTTTACAAAGCAGGTTTTAAAGATTTGTGAGTCTAAGACAGCCGGGATATAAGTAATTGATCAGAAAAGACTCAAAGGGCAGAATGGCTTCCTCCTCTTCCTTTCAAGTGCTGATGAACCCGTTCTGTATTTACAGAATATTCTATTTTCAGGTTCATTTTTTATAGTTCTTTAACGATAGACCTGAGAGATCCTTCTCAGCCAACCTGACAGTTATGGTACACACAGGTACCAGGTTGGTCACCTGATCCACTGTGGTGACCAGGTGTGGGCAAGGGAGTTGTTACGTTGGTACAGGAGGGAGAATCCTTCTCTGAAATTAAGCATTACTTAAATAGTCATGAATTGAGAATACTTTTAGCAAGTTATTGCCCAACTCCATTTGCCCTGTTGGTATATATGAAGTGTTTTCTTGAAAGTCTTCAGTCCATATGGTACACCCACAGTGCTGTTAGGGAGGGAGTTCCATGAGTTTGACTCAGTTACGGTGAAGGAGCTGTGATATATTTCCTAGTCAGGATGATATGTTCCTTGGAGGGGAAGTGCAACTGGTGGTGTCGCAGTGCAACAGATGGTAGAGACTGCACGTTTGGAAGACACTGTTGAAGAAGTCTTGATAAGTGCTGCAGTGCATATTATAGATGATACACACTGCCACTATTGAGCATCAATGGTGGAGAGAGGGAATATTTAATGTGTTGGTTGGGTTGTTTTATACTGGATCATGTCAAGCTTCTTCAGTGTTGTTAGAGCTGTACTTATCCTGGCAAGTGTGAAATATTCCACTATACTCCTCACATATGCTTTGTAAATGGTGATAGCCTTTGGGGAGGATCGAGATAAATTACTCACTGCAGAATTCCTAGCTTTTGGCCTGCTCTTGTAGACAAAATTTTGTGTTGCAAGTCCAGGTGAGCTTCTGGTCAATTCCTATTTGGCAGAGGAGGACAAAGGGATTGAATAAGAAGGGAGAAATATAGTACAAGAGTAAGCTTGCAGGATACATACAAACTGATTTCAAAAGCATCTGCAGGTATGCAAAGAGAAAAAGATTGGTGATGACAGTTATAGGTCCCTTACAGTCAGAAGCAGGGAAATTATATTGAGGAACAAAGAGATGGCAGACCAATTAAATACATATTTGGTTCAGTCTTCACAAAGTGGGACACAGATAATGTCCCAAAAATGTTGGAGAACACAGGATGTATTGAAAGGGAGGAACTGAAAAAATCAGAATTTGCAGATAAATGGTGTTAGGAAATTGATGAGATTGAAGGTCCATAATTCCTCAGTGCACAATAATCCACATCTCAGAATACTTAAGGGAATGGCTGTAGAAATAGTGGATGCATTCATCGTCATCTTTCATGAATTAGAGAATGGCTAATATAACTCCACTATTGAAAAATAGAGGTAGAGAGAGAAAACAGGGAATCATAGACTGGTTAGCCTTATGTCAGCAGTGGGGAAAATGTTAGAGTCCATTCTAAAAGATTTAATAGCAGAGCACGGTAACAGCATTGGAAAGAGTCTGCATGGATTTATGAAAGGGAAATCATGCTTGACAAATTTACTGGAATTTTGCGAATGTAACTAGGAGAGTTGATAAGGGGGAGCTGGTGGATATGATCTGCTTGGGTTTTCAGAAGGCTTTATTAAGGGCCTACATAAGAGATTAGCATTTAAATTAAAGTGCATGGAACTGGGGGTGATGTACTGACTTGGATAGAGAACTGTTTGGCAGACAGGAAACAGAGTAGGAATAAACAGGCCTTCCAAGTGGCAGGGCAGGGACTAGTGGAGTAGCACAATACTCAATGTTTGGACCCAAACTATTCACAACATACATTCATGATTTAGCAAACTAAATACAATATCTCCAAGTTTTTGGACAACACCAAGCTGGGTGGGAAACTGAGTTGTGAGGAGGATTCAGAGATGCTTCAGTATAATTTGGACAAGTTGAGTGAGTGGACATTTGCATGGGAGATGAAGTATAAAATGGATAAGTGAGAGGTTATCCACTTTGGTAGTAAAATCTGGAAGGCAGATTATTATCTGAATGGTGATAGGTCACAATAGGTGGAGGTGCAACAAGACCCAGATGTCCTTGTACTTTTTCATGTACTAGAATGTATGAATGTAGGTGCAGCAGATAAATGATATGTTACCCTTCATCATGAGAGGATTTGAGTACAGGTGCAAGGATATCTTGCTGCAGTTGTACAAGGCCTTGGTGAGATCACACCTGGAGTATTGTGTTCAGTTTTGGTCTTCACATCTGAGGAAGGATGTTCTGCCTCTGGAGTGAGTGCAGCAAAGGTTGATTCCTAGGATGACAGACTGACACATGAGGAGAAGTTGAATTGGTTAGGATTATACTCACTGGAGGTTAAAAGAATAAAGAGGGGACCTCATGGGTACCTATCAAATTCCAAAAGGGTAATTGAAGAAAGGATGTCCCTGATGACCAGAGAGTCCAGAACCACAGGTCATAACTTGAGGATATAGGGTAGGCCAGTTAGGACTGAAATGAGGAGAAATTTTTTCACCCAGACAGTGGTGAGGCTATGAAATTCCCTACCACAGAAAGTGGTTGAGGCCAAAACATTGAATGTTTCCAAAAAGGAGTTAGATATAGTTCTTAGGGCTAAAGAGGTCAAAGAATAATGGGAGAAAGCAGGAACAGGTTTGGATGGTCAGCCATGATCATATTGAATGGCAGAGAAGGCTTAAAGGGCCGAATGTCTCCTCCTCCTGTTTTCCATTTGGTTTACTGAGTCACCCTCATTCAACTCATTTTATTTGGGTATGAAGATTTCAGAGCTGAATTGTAGCCTGAAAGTTTTCTCTGTTTTTAGGCTGCAGATTTTCGTCTGTACACCCAGGAAGTGTTGGAGTTTGGACATGAAGTCTCCTTCCTCCTGTTGCTGCCTCCCTCTGATGATGTGTGCTCAGCCCCAGGACAGGATGGACATCCCTCAGGGTTTCTGACCCTGCCACTTCAAATCTTCGAGCTTGGTGGGTAAGGCCATTGTGAACTGATTTACGTCTATGTGAAGTATATGAACAGGAGCAGACCATTCAGCCTTTTAAGCCAGTTCCACATTCTGTTAGAACATGCTTATCCTCAATGTTTGTACCTTAGTTCCATAACTTTGTTACCCCCTTTTCTAACATAAAGCTGAGATCAATTAATATTGGAGTCGAGAGTGTGGTGCTGGAAAAGCACAACAGGTCAGGCAACATAGAAGGAGCAGGAGAATGGACGTTTCAGGAATGAAGGGCTTATTCCCCAAATGTTGATTCTGCTGCTCTTTCGATGCTGCCTGACCAGCTGTGCTTTTCCAGCACCACACTCTTGACTCTGATCTCCAGCACCTGCAGTATTCACTTTCTCCTCATCAGTTATTATTGCACTGGGATCAACACAAGATCTTCCTCACCTGTAGATTCCACTTCTCACTTTTTCTCAGAACTAGGAAGACTTTAGATGAGGTGATTTTTGACAGTTTCATGGTGCACATGAGCCTTACGCAAAAAAAACCACTAAGTTGGACATTCCATCCAAGAATTCTGCCTATGTCTTGTTATGGACCAGACAAAACCCCTTAAAATGTATTAAGAAGATAGCCTAGATTCTAATTTGTTCTCATTTTAAAGGTAAGTGTAAGACGTTGCGTTCCTGATGCAATCCAATTGGTCAAACTATTCTATTTTAATCAAAACATAGTTTATTTTTACACTACAGTTAAAATACAAATGAAACAAAGAAAAGAATTGGCTTAACTGTAAATCGATCAAAATACTAATATATAAACTGCTACTAATTAACTGTTCCAATATGGTAACATCCCATAAACACACCCTTGGCAAAGGCAAATAGATTGTTTCACATGTAATTCAAGCAACAGGAAAAGGACCCTGGCTTTTAGCTGTAGCAGAGAGTGGAATAAGAACTTCCACATCCAGTTTCAAGACCCCAATAGCTGCTACTGAAATCTAAAACTAGAAATCCTGGTTCTGTGGGAACTTGGCCCCACCAAATCAGAGTGCTTTTATTGTTCCAATTTTTTTTAAAAACCCAAGACTTCACAATTTGTTTATTTTATTGGCTTTGATCTGTCACCTCTGTCTCAGCCTTTCTTCATAAAGAAAACTAGGACAAAATACACCTCTTCAAGCCACAGTATCTTTGTAGCCTGAAAATAGTAAAATTCCCTGACCCAGTAGGGAATGTTGTCCCAAACTGGGGAGTGAGATACATTTGTTAATGTGGAGATGAGGGGTTTATTCCTGCAAATAAGCAGGGTAAATCATAAAGGTCACTTCTGTACAAAATTAATTAATTAACTGTGAAGCGCTTTGGGAACATCCTACGGTCTTGAAAGGTCCTATATTTATATAAGTCTTTCTAATCTCTGATCGGGGGTGCTTGAAATTGGGGGGGAAATGTATCAAATTAGTACCACTGACCACATTTTCTAAAAAAAAATTGAAGGAAGACTCCAAACATAGTAATAGATTTGTTACTCTCCTTACTTAGTTCCTGGCGAATATAGAGCTAGGGCCACAATCACAGGATAAGGGGTCAACCATTTTGGGATGAGGAGAAACTTCTTCACTCAAGGTTGTAAAATTTGGAATTCTGTACTTCAGATTGCTGTGGATGATCAGGCAATAAGAATATTCAAGAGAACAATTGACGTTCGGGAACTGAGGAAAACAAGGGATGGGTTGGGAAAGTGGTGTCACTTTAGAGGATCAGCCATGATTCACCAGGGAGATACCCGGCCACAAGGGTTAAATTATGAGTAAAGGTTACATTGATTAGTTTATATTCCCTTACATATAGAAGGTTAAGAAAGGTGATCTAACTGAAATGCTTAAGACAATCAGAGTTGTAAAATAGCAACTTTCAGGATTCAGTATTTTGGCTACTTGAGTCTGTTCTAATACTTAATTAAATCATGGCTAATCTGTCAAATCCATGTACTCAGTTTTGCACATATCTGCCTGAATGCTGTCGTATGCTGTATCATTTTATGATGATACACAATAAAACCAAGAGCTCTGGTGAATTCATCCAAAACAAGAGGGCACAGATATTTTTAATCAACCATTTGTTCACTCCTTGTTCATTTATAAAAATCTAACCTCTAACAACTGGTTATTACAGTGCATTTCTCGACCTACGAGCAGGAGCTCTTCACAAAGTACTGCCAGGCTTCAATTTTATTGGAACTTGACTCGCTGCTGTCACAACAAGCTTTGAGAGAAGCTATAGATAACACTGAATTAATCGAAGCAAAGGAGAAACACAGACAAGTTATAGACCTTATTCAGGTAAATGGTACCTTTAACAGAATGTTCCATCTCTTGAAACAGTCATGGCATTATACAGTGATGATACCTGCTTTCCTTATCATTCCTTCCTCATTCACTCAATCTTCCCTTAATTCCTCCTTCCCTTCCTCCCTCTTTATCCTTTCCTCTTACTCCCTTCTGCCATCTCTCCACCTTTCCCTCTCTCCCTCCCCTCATTCCATCTGTCTGTCTCTTATGACGTCTCCATGTCATCCCTTCTCAACCCCTCTCTCATTCCTTCTTCTTCCTCCCCTTGCTCCCAGCCTCTCCCATGCCTTCCTCCCTCCTCCTCTCCCTCAATTTTTCTCTTTATTCATCCCTTCCTTCCTCTTCGTCACTCTCTCTCTCTTTCCATCCCTTCCTTCTCTATTCCTTCTCTCCCTTTTTCATCTTTCTTCCCTATTTCGTACAATATTTACAAACAAATTAAATCTGTTTCAATTTTAGCAATTGGATGACATTTGGAGGGAGGTCCGTTGGATTACAGATGTACTACAGTATGCTCGGTACAGACAACCTCCCACTGGCACACCTCTGTGCTGGATCCTGGAGATTTCAAGTATTGTGGGGGTAGATGAGAAACCAGAATCGGTCGCAGAGCGTGTGAATTCCACTGCCTGTTCTCCAGTTGATGACAGGAAGAGGGAATATCCAGGTGAATAAAACAGATGAAAACTGGTGGGGTTCAGGTCTGTTTTTATTTGTGGGATATGAGCATTGCTGACAAGACTGGCCCACCCTTGGTTTATGGAGAAGCCTGCTAGCTGAGTCCTTTCAGATGTTCAACCACGTTGCTACAGGCCAGTGTTGCTGAAAGTTAAATATTGATCAGTCAACTTGTTTCAGAGATGAAACTTGATTGGGATTTTTCTCCCCCAATTATCTTCAAGTAACCAACAACACAGTGTTTTGATGGATAGAACTGTCCCAATTGGACAAGCAATAACTGTCTTGGGGAATGGTGTCAGCTTTGCCAGCTCTTCTCAGTCATAAGGTGTAATTTCAAGTTCCGTTCCAGAAACTGAAGCCATCGATGCAGGATTAATTTGACTCTAATGAAGTTTCTGTCATTCTGTTAATTGGAAACCCAAGGTTTCTTATTGTCTGTCCTCTCAGGTGATCTAAACCATCCCCTTGCTCCTTGTGAAGAACCAGCGAGTTGTTCGGGTTCTCTGAGCAACATTTATTGAAGATTAGAATGTGAAACTCAATTCTACAAGACATGAGATGGAGGCTCAAAAGGAAACTAGATAATTAAATAAGAGAAAATATATGCTAAAAGGCTGAAATATGTGGCTGGGATCAGGCAAGACTTGTGAAGAGTATAATGGCTGGCACAAACTAATTAGGCCAAATTGTCTTTCTCTTCGTTATACATAATATATTGCAACAAAAGAAAAGCAGGTCATCAAATTCTCCACCAAATTAAAATGTCTTCTATATATCTACCCTTTCAACCCTTGCATAATACCCTGGCCATGTGTCCCACTTCTGGGAATTCCGTGTGTGTAAATTATGACTTAAGTTTGCTACATTATACAGTGCTAAGTCCCCAAATTGTACTTCATTGGTGGTGGTACTTTGGACCATCCTGAGATTGTAAAAATGCTATATAAATGCAAATTCAGTTGTTCATACTTAAACTCTAGCTGAATCATTGTGTGCACTTTGGGATTCAAAGTCTTAGAGGTGCATTCTTCTGACAGGACACTCTTAAGCTTAGCAGTCATAAATTGATACAGCACAGAATGAGCCCATTTGGCCTATTGTACCTGTTCTGCTTCTTCAAAGGAGCTCCCCAATTAATTACATGCCCCTGCATTTGCCTGACAGTTTGGCATATTTTTGTTCTTTTATGTATTCCAATTCCTTATTGAAAGTTCTTGTTGAATGTGCCTCCATTCAGAAAGAACATTCCGATCAGAATAAGGCTCTGTCTAAAACTCTCCTCATCTTCAATCATAGGATCTTTTGCCCTTTAAATCTGTGTTCATGTGTGAGCAGAAACAATTAGTCCTTTATTAAAATTCATCAATATTTTGAACACCTGCATTAAATCTCTCCTACACCTTCTCTGCTCTAAGGAGATCAATCCCACCTTCTTCAGTTTCTCCACAGAACACAAGTCCCTCTTTGCTGGTACCATTCTAGTAAAATATTCCCTGTATCCTCTCCTTGGCTTTGACAAGCTTCCAAGGTCTGGTGCCTAAAATTGGACACAATACTCCAATATAGATCTAACTAATATTTTATGAAAGTTTAGCATAATTTGCTCATTTGCATCATGTGGGCACATTTCAAACTTACAAAAGGAGGATGTTGTTAAATACAAGAAGTTAAAATGTTGGTTGGACAGAGTTCAGGTATATGCGTTTCTGGTCAGAGATTTATGCCAGATCACACAACAGGAAAGTCCAGCTCCGCTGATTATTTGCCTCCACATCCATCCAGTGAAGTACTTAATCAGTTACCCCTTCATTAACATAGAACTTGATAGAAACCTTTAAAATGATGCAAGGGTTGATAGAGTAGATATAAAGAAGACATTTTAATTTGGTGAGGAATTTGATGACCTACTGTTCTTTTCCAGCACCACACTCTGGACTCTGATCTCCAGCATCTGCAATCTTCACTTGCTTCTCCTTACCCTGAGGCTGTGCCCACCTGTTCTAGATTTGCAGTAGAAACAGCTTCTCAGTGTCTGCCCAATCAAACCCCTTCAGAAGCTTGTATGTTTCAGTGACATCACTTCTCATTCTTCTTAATTTCAGAAGATATGACTTAATTAGATTTGTGTCTGCAATTTTTTTCAGAGTGTAAAGAAATTACAGATGAAGATGATGTTTTCTGGCCAATGGAGAGAGACTGTGATTCGAAACTCTCCCTGAGCTCTGATCAACTGGACTGGATGGACCCCCAGGGCAGTGAGCACCATCACTCCAGGACAAGCATTGTGATGGACACAGACAGTAAAAAACCATTGCAACATGTAGATCTCCACAGAGGACAGCACAGACACAAGGGAGCTGACAGAGAGTTCCATCGGACTGGGAGTCTGGAATTTACCGAGCGGACACTGAAGGAAGTCAGCACCTACAAATTCTGGTCACAGCCAGGATCAATGGATGAAGGCACTGAGGAGTTTGATCGTGAAGGACCATACAGTTTCAGCAGTGAGATTGTCCGACACATCAGTCTACCTGGATGCAGTCTGGTTGAGTGGATCAAGACATCGCAGGAGACTTAAGAATCCTGTTACCTTAAAGTTGGACTCATCGTTCCAATGTAAATTATTTCTTGCTCTGAGTAAAGAGTCTCAAGTATCTTTAAGGTGTTTTTTGGAAAGAGTGAAGGGGTCACTTGGACATTGCAATGAGTTAGATACTAGCCTGTGTTCCCTGAGACTTGCAGTTCAGTTCAGATAGAAGGGGTCAGGCTCTTCTGTCTGTTGGTTAGGTGAGTGTGGGAGGTCCCCTCAGGACACCTCAGTCAAAATTGTAAAAGGCAGAGCATGGCAGTTGTGGCAAGTGGAGATAATCACACCCATCTTCTTCTCAAGTTGGGAATTGAAGCATATTTGTGGGATGATCTTGAATGAGTTTAGCTCCCCCTCTAGCCAAGTTTTCAAAGAGAAACGGACATGGTTTCAGGAGCAATAGATCCTACAAGGATCAAGATGCTCAGTCTTTGAAGAGCAAATTTCTGTCAACAGTTTGATGTATCAATTATTTACTAATTCCCAGCATTTGTGGTATGTTTATCCTTTAATATCATGAAATTGTAGAATAATTAGCAATGAAGTAGGCAGTTCAGCCCATTGTGTTTGTATTATCTCTTGAAAACAATCTCTCCTGTTAGTCCCACACTGACCGCGTATTCCCCATTGACTGCAAACTTACCCATATTTATCCAGTTCTCTTTTGAAAATTCTATTGAAATTGCATCCATTATTTGATTTGATTTATTGTTGTCACATATACCTTGGTACAGTAAAAAGTTTTGTTTTGCGTGTAGTACAGGCAGATTATACCATACAAGGACATATAGATCATAGGGTGATCAACAACTTGTGCAGATGTATCAGATTGCGTAAGTTGAATCAAGATATATCAGTCTAATACAGGTATATCAGGCCATCGATAGATTTATGATAGATTGTGTACAGTTTATCACATGTGCCATGTATCCATCACCCTTTCAGGCACTGTGATTCAGATCCACAACTCAGTTAGCCCTCATGTTGACCCTGACTCAGTTATCAGTTACTTAATATTGGCTGAGAGATTTGGAGTCTGCAAACCCCAAGCCCTGCAAAATACCTTCACTGCCCAGGCTGCTCCGTGGTGTTTGTACTTGTTCCTTATTTACTGGTGTGTATGTTGTGGGCTTGGAAGTCTGGAAGAGCTAAGCTCTGTTCTCATTGGTGGGTAATTCAGAATGTTCATTAGCATCAACAAGAAGCTACATTTATTTAGTGCCCTTAATGTCGCAGAATCATTGAACAGACAAAGTTTGACAATGAACCATTGAAGGAAATATTAGGACAGTTGACCAAAAACTGAGACACGCAAGATAGTGACGCTGCAATTATAAACTTCATAAGAGGTCCCTGGTTGCATCATTCAGCTCTTCAGGAATGTATTATCATGTTATGATGGATTTTAATTTTTCAGCACAGCATGTACTGATGCCCATTCAAGTGGCACATATCCAGTTGCAGGGCTCAGAGAATGCTATTGTAAAATGAGCAAAGAGTAGACCAAGGAAACTCAATTGCTGTTTTATTTAAACCTTGAACTTCCTTGCTTAAAATTCATTCAGAACTGCAGCAGCACTATATTCACTTATGTCAGGCTTCGTTCAGGTAAATCGAGGTCAGTCGATCTGTGTACAGATGCATTGAGTTATGTACAAGTGTGTTGAGCTATGTACAGGTTGATGCAAGTTAATCCAGACTGCATACAGGTATGCCAAATTGTAATGGTATGTCAGACTGTGTGCAGTATATTAAGGTATGTTGTGTTGTATACAGGTTTAAAGTATGTCAGACTGTACAGGCTTGTAAAATCATGTAGAGACTTGTTGAACTTGTGTAGATATTTCAGATTGCATAAATTGAATCAAGATATGTCAGTCTGTAACTAGTATATCAAAACATCTGTAGGTGTTTGACAGATTGTGTACAGTTTATCACAATATATGCACAGATCTCGATCTCTGTATGTGCGCGCGCGCACGTGCGCATGTATGTGTGGGAATCTCGGGGCCATGTGCGCGGGCATCCCAGGGCCCATGCATGGGTTCTTGGGGCTGCGTGCACAGGGATACTGGGGCTGTGTGCGCGGGGATCTCAGGGCTGTGTGTGCAGCTTCTGAGTGGGGCTTGACCCACAATCTTGGAGGCAAGCTGCTTTTCACTAAGGCCACCTTGTCACATTACTTGGTTAGAATTAGCTTAGTTTGTAAATACCCATCAGATAGTGTGTTGCAGAACCACTCAGAGTCCTGCATAGCTCTGTTAATATGCGCATGTTACATGCACCTTGTGATCTTTAACCATGGACAGTGGTGGTCAATGGTCTATCATTGTTTCCACCACATGGCTGACCAGGAATCTGTCCCATTCTTACTGCTTGCCGTTGACATGTGTTTGAAGGACTGAAGGTTGCTCCTGAATGTATTTTGAGCTGAAAATGTGTTGCTGGAACAGCACAGCAGGTCAGGCAGCATCCAGGGAACAGGAGAATCGACGTTTCGGGCATAAGCCCTTCTTCAGAAGAAGGGCTTATGCCCGAAACGTCAATTCTCCTGTTCCCTGGAAGCTGCCTGACCTGCTGTGTTGTTCCAGCAACACATTTTCAGCTCTGATCTCCAGCATCTGCAGACCTCACTTTCTCCTGAATGTATTTTGCCATGTTACGAATGTACTTCCCACAGTCACATCCTGGCATGGGGCTTGAACTTCGAGCTTCTGTCTCAGAGACAGGGTCACTACCCACTATGCCACAAGATCGCCATCCACAGATTTAACAAGTAAATAGATAAACAAGGAGGAGCAATGCATAGTATTGATAACTGCCTTCAGTGTTATCATAGTCTGTCAAAAAAGAACAGAAAACTGATTAGAGAGCACTGCCAAAGAGCCAGCACAGGCACATTGGGCCAAATACGGGCAGCACGGTGGCACAGTGGTTAGCACTGCTGCCTCACAGCGCCAGAGACCCGGGTTCAGTTCCCGCCTCAGGTGACTGACTGTGTGGAGTTTGCACATTCTCCCCGTGTCTGCGTGGGTTTCCTCCGGGTGCTCCGGTTTCCTCCCACAGTCCAAAGATGTGCAGGTCAGGTTAATTGGCCATGCTAAATTGCCCGTAGTGTTAGGTAAAGGGTAAATGTAGGGGTATGGGTGGGTTGCGCTTCGGTGGGGCGGTGTGGACTTGTTGGGCCGAAGGGCCTGTTTCCACACTGTAAGTAATCTAATCTAATCTAATCTAATCTAATCAAATGGCCTCCTTTTCTGCTCACTCATTCTGTGAACCAGATATAATGTAATGTAATAATTCAGGACAGTAACTATCGTTACCCACGCTTTCCATTGGCACACCTGTATGCAATGGCGAATTGAGTTTCACTCACCACGTTAGGAAGGGGTTCATTTTGCAAACAGGAATCAAATGTAGCTGGAAGGGCAGAGAGGGAGCCCCAAAACCTTGCCCCAAACTGCCCAATCCAAAAGCATGAAGATCGAAGGAAATATTTTCATTGCCTATGAGAAATGGTTGCAGAGGAAGACTTTCTTAATCTAGCTGTCTTAATCTCTGAAATAATCACCACCTACATTTGAGTCGATTCCACCCCCAAGCAACTGTCTGTGTGGAGTTTGCACATTCTCACCATATCTGCATGGGTTTCTTCCGGATGCTGTGGTTTCCTCCAAAGCTGTGCAGTTTAGGTGGATTGGCAATACCAAATTGCTGATAGTGTCGAAGGATGTGCAGGCTACATGGATTAGCCATGGGGAATGTAGGGTTAAAGAGATAGGGTAAGGGAATGGATCTGGGTAGGATGTTCTTTGGAGGGCCGATGTGGACTCAACGGGCAGAATGGCCTGCTTCCATACTGTAAGGATTCTATGATTCTACAACCACTGTCCTAATGCTAACTCCCCATCTACTGTTTCTCTGCACTCTCCTACCATGAGCACACTACACCACTCAATTTCTTCCAACTTATGATTGTTAATATTGCTACCCTCTTTTTCCAGTCCTCTCTTCCACTTTATACACTACATGCCAATTATTTGAGAGCAGCAGGAGCATTTACTAAGCACCTCCCAAGACTATTACTAATGCACAGCCTTCTTGTAGAAGATGATTGCCTTTCAGGGGGCTCGTCTGCTTAGCCTCTCCAATGGGAAAGGAAGCATGGATGGAGAGAAAATCATAGTTGTGAACTTTGGATGGCATTGAGAATGGTGCTTACACACTTCCTCTAATTTTCTGCTTCTGCTGTTTTTACGTCACCCCACATGCCATCACTGTTTTCAGGAGCATTCCTCTTTCCTCCAAACCCTTCATAGTGAAGGCTAACTCATGTCCCTCTCTATCATATTAGGCGTTGAAAATGTGGAGGCACCTCTGCCACTTCAGGAAAAGGATACCAACCTTCCTGAAGATGCTGCATTAATCAATCTGACCCTGCACCAGTTTAAGGACTGTGACCACCCACCTTTTAGAGAGTCAGCTAGAGAGAGACATGACCACATTGTGAAAATACCAAAATGCAGGAAGAATGGTGCCATAGGTGCCAACTCACCAGAGGCCTAGAGGATTCTGGAAGTGATTTTATAGATCCAGGATACCAAAGGATGTAGAGGATAGATTCAAGTTGTTTGGCTGAAGTGATGGATGCTAGTACTCTGGTACTAAATACAAGCTTCTTCCTACCCCTCATCGTCTCATTTTATGGCAATATCCTCCTATTTCTTTCTCTTTCATGAACTTATCCAGATTCCCCTTTAAATCTACTAGGATTATTCACCTCAACTACTCCTAGTGATTCCAAGTTCCACATTCCTACCACTTCCTGTACAATGTGATGTTTTACTGAATTTTCTGTTGGATATATTAGTGACTCTCCTTATATTTGTAACCCTTAGTTCTCGTCTCACTGCTACCCCAGCCCTTCATGTAATTCCCTTTCTGTACATCTCGCCTGTCAAACACTTTAATAATTGTAAAGATCTCAATTAGGTCAGCTTTCTCTTTTCAAGAGAGCCTCAACATCTGTTTGGTGACTTAACTCTGTGATTCTGCACATGGTGCAATATCATAGTGCTATCAGATCAACAAGGTAACAAAGAAGGAATACTTCCTTGGACCTGAGAACAGCCAATATCTTGGAGACTGCAGAAAGCAAGCATCCTGATACTTATAAATTCTCTTCACTGGAATCATCTCCTGTCAAGATGCTTCCACTTGGAGGGAGGGAGTCCATTAAATCAGTTACAAATAATAGCATTCAGGAAAAACGTGTGCTCACTGCTACGGTTGAGGTGAATGGCATTAATACCTTTAAGGCAGTGCTTCCCAAACCTTTTACCACCACACGTGACATCACTTCCGCCCCTCACATCATCGTTGATGTCACACGCTCAGTGACTTCCCCCCCCGCCCACTGCCATGTTTGTCACCACTTCCGCCCCCACCATTGCCACTCACCTGCATTCTGCTGACACGCCCTCCCACAGCCCCCACTGTCACCATCCC
>NC_057748.1:18509149-18525870 GCF_004010195.1 Chiloscyllium plagiosum | reverse complement strand
TCATTTATCTCTCCACCCTTCAGGCTCTCTGCCTGTATTCCTGATGAAGGGCTTTTGCCCGAAACGTCGATTTTACTGCTCCTCGGATGCTGTCTGAACTGCTGTGCTCTTCCAGCACCACTAATCCAGGATCTGGTTTCCAGCATCTGAAGTCATTGTTTTTACCAAACCTTTTACCAGTCTAACGTGATGTTAATGCTTCCTGTACCCCCAGAATGTGAAGCAGGAGGGCTGGCGGAGGCTTTAGTTGTACAGTAGGAAGGAACAGCTATTACTCTTGATCATTGTGGGCTTGGAAATAGGAATTGAATGTGGGCAGACCTATTCACAAGCTTTTTTTTTGCCACACCAACTAGGATGCAGAGAGTAGTCTATTTGACCACACCTATCATCAAAAGAAAATACAAAGATTTCAAGAGACAGCAATTAGCCTTTATTCCAAGCCCTATGGTAGCCACTGCCACTTCTGAGTTCATGAGTCCAAAGTCTTATCTCACGATCCCACTAAGGGTCATGCTGCACAGTTCCGCAGGCCATACTTTAAGGGAAGCTACATAAACACATGAGGGAGAAAGAAATAGGAGGACATGCTGATACGTGAATGAAGATGAAAGGTCACTGCACTCTTTGAGCTGTACTTCTGTGTGTGATTGAAAATGTACTGCACAGTGTAACAAATAAGTGACACACAACTAACATCCCCCATAGGCTCTTAAAGGGACCAGACAGTGTAAGAAACAGGTTGGTACAACAAAGGAAATGTGAAGGAACATTGTAAGGTGGCTCGTATAGACCATTGTGACCTTTGGATGAAAAGATCACTTCCTGTGCAGCAAATATTATGTAATTCTATGAACAAAGTAATGACTCATCCCAGATCAAGACTTACAGTGTAGAACACAGTCATTTCAATCTGAAAGTCTTTGATTGAGTCCTGGTTGTGCACAGAGGTAGTTACCAAGTCAGCATTCAGTGTAGTAAGGTTGGTTAAAGGAAGGAAAATAAAACATGGAACAGAAATGGTTTATTTTTAAATGACTAGAACTGGGTTCCCACTCAGTCTAACATACTGACATTCATTTGTAGTCTGTGCAAAACACACACGTTCAAATACTTTGACAATGTCACTTAAAACATTTTTTTCCCAGATCTCTTGTAGTATCTCGACAAGCAAACAGATACAATTCAGATAACCAGTAAAACAGTTGCAACTTTTATTAAATATATTGTTAGAATTAGTATGCCACTCAACATTTAATTACAGCATTGTCCAACAGTCTCCAAATATATACTTTACCTTGGGACAGGCTGGTGAAGCTCACAAAGTTCGAGAGTCTTCCTCTGCAGAAGTGATCTCAGACCACAGCTGAGCTCTCTAGATAGAGGGTGTCCTTGCATCTTGGGTATAGCGTCTCTTATGGTGGAGTTTCTGCTGCCTTCACTAGGCCAAATACAGGGTTACAGTGTACAAAGGAACTTCAAATGTCCGAATATCAATTATCCGAATATCGGATTATCCGAAGGAGATCTTGAGGTCCCGATAGAAACATTACATCAAAGACGTGTTTCCAACACTGATCGAGTTTTTTGTTTATAGTAATTAAAAGTGAACTTGGCTTACTGAAATGCTGCCGAGTACAGTCCTGGACTGATGGGAGCACAGGCACCATCTCGTAATGACTGACCACCCACCATCTCTCTCTCTCTCTCTCTCTCTTCCCCCACACTTTCCCCGGAGTTCAACACAGGAGTGTACCCTAAACCCCCTTTCCCCAGATGATCTCTCCAACATTGTCCTGTACAGGGCAAAGGTGGAATCTGTCAAAACGTTGCAGTAAAAAGTTGTGTGTGCGCACGCGCACGCTATTTGGAGACTCACCCCCCCAGAAAGCAGCAAAAGCCTTGTTGTTGGTGTCCAGTCCGGCTGCCCCAGAGAGGGAGCCAGACGGGGTCGGAGCAGTGTTGGATGAGGTGGGGAGAGGGCGGGGGGCAGTGTTGGACGGGTGTGGGAGTGGAGTGGGACTCGCACAAGGTGTGCTGCTGCCTAGTCTCCTAACCAGGGAGCGGACTTAACAGAAATTTCTGAGCCCCAGAGGAAAGGCATTGAATTGATTAACCGAATAATCAATTATCTGAACGAAATAATACCCACCCATCTTGTTCGGATAATCGAGGTTTCTCAGTATACCTTTCTGGCACATTTACAGAAAGTTCTGTCAAGCCGTCCAATCAGAGTACTGTCCTTAATTTTCAGACATAGTTTATGTTCCATTCTGGGGATAACAATCACGTCTTCGATTGCTTCCATTCTTTCCCCTGCTCATGGCATAGATGCCAAAGACCAGATACTGTTCTGCCTGGGGAAGAGTTCAAATGTAAAAGTAGCTTTTGTCTCTATCGATACCATGAATCATTTGTGTCCATTAGCACTTGCTTGAGTTAGGAGCCCCAAGTTAGCGCCCTTGTATTGTGGCCTAATCAAGTCTGCACCCTGTCTGGGTTCTGCAGAGAGTGCAGATTTTTTTAGCCAACTTTGCTTAATCCCCACCATAGGTTGGTAGGCCAATTGTAGGCCAAGTGCCCCAAAAGCCACCTGGCTACACATTAACAGGAACACATGCAAAGAATGCTTGCTTGGACGTAAGAACAACCAACATCCTGAGGCTGGCAGGGAGCAAATATCTTTATAAGAAAAAGATTTCTTTTTTAAAGATACAAAATGCACAGTATCATGATTTATTATTTCAGTAAGCACGAATGAGGCCAGTGTTGGAGCACTGTTAGTTTATGACTGTGGGCAACAGAATTAGATGCCACCAAAAAGTGATTGGCCACTGAGGACCTCACTTGAAGGATTGTTAGAGCAGAATTTACTACCTTTTCCTGAGGGCAGAGTAGATGCTTTCCTGCCTTTCCCCTAATAAACTTAAAGACGGGAAGGCTTAAGGGTGACCCTGCCACCCCAATGTCTTTTGATTGATTTATTGTCACATGTACCAATATACAGTGAAAAGTGTTGTTTTGCATGCTGTACAGGAAGATTGTATAATGCAAACTGCATTTGGGTAACAGAACTGAATACAGAATTATAGCCACAGAGAAGGTGCACAGAGAGAGATCAGAAAGGTCCATTAAAAAATTATTTTAACAGTGGGGAAGAAGCTGTTCTTGAACCTAGTCATACGTGTATTCAAACCTTTATATCTTCTGCCTGATGCAAGAGAGTGGAAGAGAGTATATTGGAGTAAGAGGGGTCTTTGATTACATTAGTTGCTTTCCCGAGGTAGCGGTAAGGATGGATGAAGTCAATGGATGGAAGGCTGGGTTGTGCTCATCCACTCTCTGTAGTTTCTTGTAGTCTTGGGAAGAGCGGTGATGCATCCAGATAGGATGTTTTCTATAGAGTCCTTGTGGACATGCCAAATTTCCTTAGCCTCCTGAGGAAGTAGAGATGTTGTTGTGTTTTCTTGGTCATCACATCCACACAGGATGGGCCAGGAAGGTTGATGGTGATCATCACTCTAAGTAACTTGACCTTCTCGATCATCTCCACCTCATCTCACCTCATGCCCTCCACTCCACTTCCTGAAGTCAGTGATCAGCTCTTTCATTTTGCTGACATTGATGGAGAGATTGTGGTCTTTACACCATGCCACTAAGCACTCGATCTCTTTCCTGCATTTCGTCTCGTCGTTGTTTGATATCCAACCTACAACAGTAGTGTTGTCAGCAAATTTAGCACAGAAAAGGCCCTTCAGTCCAATTCGTCTATGCCAACCAATTTTTCCAAACTGAACTAGTTCTGCTTGCCTGCATGTGGCCATATCCCTCTAAATCTAAACCCTTCCGATTCATGTGCCTGTCCAAGTGTCTTTAGGTGTTGTAACTGTTTCTGTAACTTGAACCATTGCAGTCCATGTGATGGTGGTAGACCCACAATGCCCTGAGGGAATTCCAGAATTTTGACCCAGTGACAGTGAAGGAATGGTGATATACAGTATTTTCAAGTCAGAATAGTGAATGGCTTGGAGGGAAACTTGCAGGGGGTGGTGTTACCATCTATCTGCTGCCCTTGTCCTTATAGATGGACATGGCTGAGGGTTTGGAAGTGCTGTCTAAGGATCTGTGGTGAATGATTTACCCTATTGCTTATATTCTGACGTGTTTCACATTAGTGACTGCACTTGATGTGCTCTGATCCTAGGTATAGCAACCCCAAATGGCAGGGCTGCAGTCAGAGCGTCAGCTACACTCTACCCTTGTTACAGTGTTGGCTAATGAACTGTGAGTGAGTCTCCTCCCAGCCACCAAGTCACACCAGCACTGGCTAGTGTGTGGCATTGGGATAATTAGATGTGTACAATTGGATGAGTTGATCTCTACTCATAAAAAATAAAAGCAGGAGTAAGCTATTCAGCCCCTGGAGCATGTTATGGCATTCACGGTCACAGAATTGTAGCAAGTGTAAAAGTGGTCATTCTACCTAATACGTCTATGCTGGCTGTCTAAATGAGCACCTCACCTAATGCCATTCCCCTGCACTCTCTCTCTGTAACCCTGCACCTTCTTCCCTTATGAAGTACCATCCAAAACCTTCATGAAAGCTTCTCTTGATCCTCCTTCCACCATAGAGTTTGTAAGAAGGCCTATGGAGTATTATCGTTCATTAGCAGAGGGATTGAATTCAAGAGTCGTGAAGTGATGTTGCAGCTGTACAGGACTTTGGTTAACTTTTTCCCCTGGTACAACAGAGTGTTACAAGGGGACATAAATTTAAGGTGAAGGGTGGAAGGTATAGGGGAGATGTCAGGGGTGGGTTCTTTACCCAGAGAGTGGTGGGGGCATGGAATGCGCTGCCTGTGGTAGTGGTAGAGTCAGAATCTTTGGTGACCTTTAAGCGGCAATTGGATAGGTACATGGATGGGTGCTTAAGCTAGGACAAATGTTCGGCACAACATCGTGGGCCGAAGGGCCTGTTCTGTGCTGTATTGTTCTATGTTCTATGTTCTATGTTCTATACCCTCAAGCAGTGCATACTAGACTTGAACCTCTCGTTGCATGAAAGATTTTTCTCTCATATCGCCGTTGCTTCTTTTACAAATTACTTGAAATCTACCCCCTCATCCTAAAGGCTTTCAAAAGTGAGAATACAATCTTCCTCTTTACTCTGTCCATAATTTTGAATCCTACAACCAGATCTCCTCTCAGCCATCTCTTCAAGGTGAGGGGCATGGATAGGATAAATAGACAAAGTATTTTCTCTTTGGTTGGGGGAGTCTAGAACTAGAGGGCATTGGTTTAGGGTGAGAGGGAAAAGATATAAAAGAGACCTAAGGGGCAACTTTTTCACGCAGAGGGTGGTACATGTATGGAATGAGCTGCAAGAGAAAGTGGTGGAGGCTGGTATAATTGCAACATTTAAAAGGCATTTGGATGGGTATATGAATAGGAAGGGTTTGGAGGGATATGGGCCGGGTGCTGGCAGGTGGGACTAGATTGGGTTAGGATATCTGGTCAGCATGGACAGGTTGGACCAAAAGGTCTGTTTCCATGATGTACATCTCTATGACAATTATCATGGCTGATCTTCTCCCACAATACCAGTTTCCTCATTAACCATATGTCCCTTGAAATCTTTAATATCTAGATATCTCAGCAATGCCCCTATCATTGCCAATGAGTTTCCAGTGAACCGAAGGATGTTGTTTGGTATCTTCCCATCACTTGTGGAATACTGCATTCAATTTTGGTCTCCCTGATAAAGAAGAGATGTTGTGAAACTTGAAAGGTTACAGAAAAAATTTACAAAGGTGTTGCCAAGGTTGGAGGGTTTTTCCTGGAGTGTCAAGGTGAGGGGTGACCTTACAGAAGTTTATAAAATCATGAGGAGCATGGATAAGGTGAATAGTTAAGATCTTTTCCCCTGAGTGGAGGAGTCAAAAACCAGAGGACATGGGTTTAAGGCGAGAGGGGAAAGATTTAAAAGGAATCTAAAGGGCGGAGGGCAATGCGCGTATGGAATGAGCTGCCAGAGGAAGTGGTGGAAGTGAGTACAATTACAACATTTGAAAGGCATCTGGGCAGGTATATGAATAGAAAGGGTTTAAAGGGATATGGGCCAAATGCTAGTAGATGGGACTAGATTAATTTGAGATATCTGGTTGGCATGGATGAGTTGGTCCAATGGGTCTATTTCATGCTGTACATCTCTGACTGTATGACCTATCCCCAAATCACTAACATAGGAACATTTCAGATCCAGAATGGAGCAAAATGATAGTCTCCTGTCATCAAATTATTGTCACCTTCCATTATATTACCTGAGATAATGAACCCTTAAAGGATCAGAACCTCACAGTCACTAACACAAATATTCAGAGAGTATAGTGCTGCTTCAATGTTGGTCATTTCAATCCAAGCATCAACCTCCTCAATCCATCTGACTCTCAAACATAAGGTGAAATCATCCGTCAAGTCCTTTCCCAGACAAATGTTGTGCTAACTACATTGGAAAGTCAAGATAACTAAGATGTTCTGTGCTATCTGGTGTGGAAGTGAGCCATATCTTCCAGATGGGAGAAAGTGAGGACTGCAGATGCTGTGGATCAGAGCTTAAAAATGTGTTGCTGGAAAAGCGCAGCAGGTCAGGCAGCATCAAAGGAGGAGGAGAATCGACGTTTCGGGCATAAGCCCCATACTTTCCAGATACCAATTAGGTTTCTTCTGATCTGAATGATGTAATAATTGATCTCAACAGCCTGAGCTTAGGCACAGGAGCAACCATGGTTCACACAAATCTAGTCATTGTCCATTAGTTCATGTGGGAACATTGTAATTGCAGATAGAGGAAAGGATCAGAGATGGCTGTGATGCGCCCTATTGTCAAATTGTCAACTAATAATCCACTACCTGCACATGAGACAGTTACCTAGGCAAGGTACTGGAGGATAGATTCTGCCTGTGAAATTAATAAAATATCAATCAAAGCCTCAAATGACTCACTGAGCCTGTGTAACAATCCTCAAGGAAGTAAGCCACATGACAGGGCAGCAACAAATTATTTCTGCAAATCAAGTTCTTAGTGTGAATTTTGTTCTAATCACAATCTACCTGTAATAAGTACTTTGTCATATGTTCTCAGCTGCAAAAAGAATGAATTCTAATAAACATTTTTTTTAAATTTTATCTGCCCTTAGGACAGCTCCTGTAGCTTAGATTTGATGTCATGAAGTTGCCATAACACCAGGGAGTCCCTATAATGTCAGCTCCATTGCTATGACATCATGTGATGTCATGCTGTCACCATAACATTTCTCCATGTGGTATTGTAACTGGGAGTCTACTGCTGACCTTGCAGTTGACTGTACTGAGATTACAACTTAACAGACAAGAGGCTCACAAGACATGCAGCAATATGTTGAAGTTGTCTGATTGTGGGATTGAGATTCAACAACACTGCACAAAACCCCAAAATGGCAACCAATGAGAAAGCATTGTATTTGTGTTTAAGATGCGTTAAGAAGGGATATTTTACCATAAGAAGATTCAGCAGTTCCAACAATATCTTAATTTCTCATACTGTTACATAGAGGATTGGTGTTGTCCAGTTTTCCTGCCTTGTCCAAATATTCCTTCCCTTCATTTACACTTCCTTTGTAACTTCCACGGGTGGCAAGATATTGCGAGGTGTTGGAGAATCAAAACATCCCAGACAACTGCAGCACAAGGTGAACACCGTAAAGGAGATGATGACACCAATAAACAGTATGATGATAATAAAACCGTAAAAATAACTTGGGTCATTCAGCTTTTGGGTGAAGTGAATGGCCAATCCTGTGAAGGTTGAACTGTTTGAGACTATCCCCATGTCTTCAAAGTTGCCCCTGAGGCGACCAAGCAAAATCCTGGAATGAGTCACTAATGGCAACTTTTATCGTACAGGAGCAGTGATCTTTCTAGTTAGTATAGCTGGGATAGGCCATTGTAACCACTTACTACCAAGCTGATGATGCTGGTTACTATGACAACAAGAAAATCGGAAACACTCAACTGATGATCAATTTGTCTCAGGAAGAAATTTTCAAGTGGTTGTCAATAATTGTCAGTATTTTCTCAATAGTACTGCACTTTGGTTGAAGGGAACAGGTGTGATTTAATCCATACGGACAGTTTACAAATGCAGAAACAAGCCATTGTGTCTTACTGTTAGATTCTTGAGGAATAAAATCCAACAAGAAGGAACTGATCTGTGAAAAGCAAAAGAAATGATGTACAATCCCTAAACTGGAGCAGAGAGACGCGATAACATGTGGTCATCAGAAACATGAATTAAAGCAAAAAATTGAGGACGCTGGAATTCTAAAATAAAACATAAAAGGCTGGAGAAATTCAACAAATCTGTCAGCATCTCTGTAGAGAGAAACAGTTAACATTTCAAATCCAAAATGACTCTTAGTCAGAACATTGAACCTCTAAACATTCCTCTCTCCATCTCAATATGTTGAAAGTTTGAAAAACTCATTTATTTATGAACATCTTTCATCCAAAATACTCCACTGTTAATTAAATATGTTTTAAGAGTAGTTGCTGCTTCAATGTCAGAACCAAACTGCACACAGCAAGCTCGGCCAAAATGCTCATGAGATGTGGCCAGTTAATGTATGTTTGGATTAATGGATAAATACCCCAGCATGCATTGCATAATCTACTATTCTCACTGCTCTTCTCCTTACCACAACATATCCTTCTCTCCCACTCAACTCCTCCAATGTTTGACCACCTTATACATTCCTGATGAAGGGCTTTTGCCCGAAATATTGATTCTCCTGCTCCTCGGATGCTGCCTGACCTGCTGTGCTTTTCCAGCACCACTCTCATCTTGGTTCTGATTTCCAGCACCTGCGGTCCTCACCTTTGACTTCTTATACTGTAGCACTGTACAAAGCAAGGTCAACAACCTGCTTCCAACTGCCCAACCCTGTTAAACATCCTTTTTTAAATCCCTATTTTCCAAGGTTGTTTCAACTGGATTAATATACAAAATTGTTACTTGCAACCAGTGCCCAGGCAATTAATGTTCAATTTCCAGAAGCTTCAGGCTGGACAATCATGGAGAATTAGCAATCGTTAAGTGAACAACAGGATTGGACACTTTCACATTAGGACTATTGAAAGTTGGCTGCTGTCATGATGCTAACATTCTCTCACAGGATTGGCATGCCCTGGCCACCTATTGACTCCTGCCATTATGCCACTAGCTAATTCATTAACCTGTCCCCTCCCCTTTCAGTATTCTGAAGGGGCAGATTCATCTGGGATGCTGTGGTCCTCAACAACTCCCCAACACTGACTCCTGGTCTCATGGCACCTTAGTGTGCCTGTTCTTTTACCCTTCCTCACAGTCCAGGATCCTAAGTACTGATTTCCTTGTACATCTTTCCTGTGTTCACTGCTCATGAAGTCATCTCCTATATGCTGGGGAGATGGCTTTGTTAACCAATTCCATTCAGTCCATAGACATACTCCAAGCATCCAGCTGCCTACCATTTTAATTCTGTATTCTGATCCCACTCTGACCTCATTGTTAATTCAACACTTAAAGCCTTCTGTTCTTAATAATAATTTCAACCATTTCAGAGCATCACCACGATGGTTTCTATTGCAGAGCAGCTTCTGATAAGGTTTCTCCTGCTCTCAACCAATTTTCTGTCCTTTTCCTTCTCCCATGTTCCTGGCAACCAAGTGACTGCTGTGTCCCTATTCAGTGATGCTTGCTGAACCCCAAGAGCTGCCCATCTGATCAGAGGGCCAGCAGCTCAGCAGCACACCACAAGCAATGGTCATGGCTGGGACTTCATAGGCAAAACGAAGGTAGCTTGAGGGCCTTATAAATGAGTAAGTGCGAGGATATGGGATGGTGCAGTTGCCCTCCCATGGATGGCAATGTACCAGTGGAGGTGGGGAGAGGCCCCTAGTTGACCGCTTAAGTGGGCAAGCCTTCCTGACTCTGGCAAATTGGCACAGTGGTAGGAAGATGTCAAGGACACATCAGCACTTTCCCACCACCTTTACACACACACCTGCTTCCCACCCATGGCCATTTAGCTCTGCTCGTCTCCCCCCAGCTGCTGCTTGATCTAATAACAATTTCCACCATTGTTTTTTTCTTTCTGTGGTCTTTTCCTGTGGTGCAGGAACCCTGATTCACCCAATATTATTGAAACAGGAAACTGGGCCATTTAATCTCCAGGCTCTTGCTGTGGGTAAATTCACTGCAGCTTTCTATTTTAGTCGCTGCACTTTACTGACTGTAAAGCACTTTATGCTTTCAAATGACACTAGATAATCACAAATAATTTATTCCTACCCTAGATACTCGGCTTGAATATTCTGACCTGTGCCAACACAACGAATTAACATGCTGTTAATGCAGATTCTGGATCAGTGGTGCTGGAAGAGCACAGCAGTTCAGGCAGCATCCGACGAGCAGTAAAATCGACGTTTCGGGCAAAAGCCCTTCATCAGGAATAAAGGCAGAGAGCCTGAAGCATGGAGAGATAAGCTAGAGGAGGGTGGGGGTGGGGAGAAAGTAGCATAGAGTACAATAGGTGAGTGGGGGAGGAGATGAAGGTGATAGGTCAGGGAGGAGAGGGTGGAGTGGATAGGTGGAAAAAGCACTATCTCAGCTTTGGATGTAGCAATGTGTTAGGAGAAAGTGAGGACTGCAGATGCTGGAGTAATGTGTTCTTAATCCAATTATTTTCACACCCCTGTTTTGGGAACTGAAGATGTCCTGCTGAGCACAGAGATAAAGCTGGACAGGGGTGTTTTGTCTGTGTCACTCATTGGGGAATCTATTTTCAAATAAACTGACTTCCAATAACCTCTCAAGAAGATGTGCAGTTTCTGTGAAAATTTACCAGTTCCTGTTAGAGGACATGCCACAAATTTGGCCGTTCAGACCCTCAAGTGTGCTTTACCTTTGGAACTCCAGGTGACTCAACAGGGATAATCTTGATATGGCTGTGGGGTTTTTTTTAAATTCAAACTAGAGTTAATGGAATCTCACAATCAAAGAAGTTAGTGACAATTCCATTCATGGAATGCCTGGGAATTTGGATGAGTGCAGAGCACCGAACAAAGACACACCAAAACCTTGTGGGGTGATGGTGGTGTAGAGAATGTATGTTAATGGATTGATAAACCAGAGGCCCACACTAGATCACGTAAAGGCATGAAATTTCAGATTACTTCCTCCCCCATGACAGCTAAATTTAATTAATAAATGTGAAATGTAAAAGTAACCTCAGTAATTGTGACTATAACACCTATAAGTGATTGTTATAGATGTTTAAGTGATGTGGTTAACAGCTCATATAAAGCACTTGCAGTCGAGGTCACTGACTATGGTTCCATTTTTCTAAACAAGTCGCTTTTCAGAAAATAAAGCTGAACAAAATTGCATGCTCTATCATTTGTAGTTACAAATTACCCAATATGCACAGTCATAAAGAAAATGAGGATTCACAGAGTCCTATGGCATGGAGACAGGCCCTTTGGCTCAAACTGGTACATGCCAACCAAAATGTCATCAACACCAACCCCATTTCCCTGCACTTGGCCCATATCCTTCTAAACCTTTCTATCCATGTATTTGTCCAAATGTATTTTAAATATTGTTAATGTACACCCTTCAATCACTTCCGCTGGCAGCTCATTCCATATGCATACCATCTGTGTATAATAAAATTGTTCCTCAGGTTCCCTTTTATTCTTTCCCCTCTAACCTTAAACTGATGCCCTCTAGTCCTTGATTCCCAAACCCTGGGAAAAAAGACTGCATTCAATCTATCAATGCCTGTCATGATTTTATACTTCTTTAAGACTCCCCCCTCAGTCTCCTACGCTGTAAAGAAAAAAATCCTAGGTTGTCCAACCTCTCCCTTTCACTCAGACTGTTGAGTTCTGGCAACATCCTTGTAAATTGCTTCTGCACTCTTTCCAATTTAATAACATCCTTCCTGAAGCAAGGTGGCCAACACTGAACACAACACTCCAAGTGCGGCCTCACCAGCATCATGTACAACTGCAGCATAACTTCCACACTTCTATACTCAATGCTCTGACTGATGAAGGCCAGTGTGCCAAAAGCTGCCTTCACAGCCCTGTCTACCTGTGAGTCATCTTTCAGAGAACCGTATACCTGAACTCCAAAGTCCCTCTGTTCCACTATACTGCTTAAGGCCCTACCATTCACCATGAAATTCCTACCTTGATCTGACTTTCCAAAATGAAAGACCTCTTATGTATATTAAACTCAAGTTGCCATTTCTCGGCCCACTTCCCCAGCTGATCAAGGTCCTGCAGCAATTTCTGTTAACCTTGCGCATTGTCCACGATACCTCCCATTTTAGTGTCATCTGTAAACTTACTAAGCATGCCTTGTACATTCTCATCCAAATCATTGATATAGATAACAAACAGTAATGGGCCCAGCACTGACCTCTGAGGGACTCCACTAGCTATAGGCCTCCAGTCCGACAAGCATCCTTCCACTATTACCCTATGTTTCCTACCATCATGCCAATTGTGTATTTAATTTACCAGCGCCCCCTGGATTCCATGCAATCTAACCTTCTAGGCTAGCCTACCATGTGGAATCTTATCAAAGGCCATATTAAAATCCATATAGATTGTCTACCACCCGCCCTCATCAATCTTCCTGGTCACTTCATCAAAGAACTCAAACAAATTTGTGAGACATGATCTCCAACACATAAGGTCACTGACTATTCCTAATCAAATCCTGTCTTTCCAAGTGCATGTATCTGTATATCTTATCTAATTAATTAAAAAATCAGTGTGAATTCTTGTCAGTTCCAATTTCAACAATTCCTACACGTGCACCTCATACATAGACTTTTACATCACACTGGTCTCCTAATGTTCTGTGTGCACATTGTCATTGGTTATTCCTCTGACATACTCCCTTTTATAGGGTGATGTTACTTTAGAGTGTTTTGTTCCTGTGGTGAGTGTAGTTATAGCTTGTTGATAATCCATTTCTGTTGCTGGGGAACAGTGAACCTCCTGGAACTGATGGTCATTCTGTAAATCTGTGCAAATGATGAAATCACTGCTTCCTGATCCACTGGCTACAGTGAAAACACAACTTTTCTAGATGTACAGTATGTCGATGTCTGCAGGTTATGATGATATATCTATAAGAAGGATATTATGAAATTTGAAAGGATTCAGAAAAGATTTAAAGAATGTTGCCAGGTTTGGAGGGTTTGAGCTGTAGGGCGAGACTGAGTAGGCTGGGGCTATTTTCCCTGGAGCATCGGAGGCTGACGGGTAACCTTACAAAAGTTCATAAAATCATGAGGGGATGGATAGAGTGAGTGAGTCTAAAACTTTAGGGCTTAGGTTTAGGGTGAGAGGAGTAAGATTTAAAAGGAACCTAAGGGGCAACTTTTTCATGCAGAGGGTGGTGCATGTCTGGAATGAGCTGCCAGAGGAAGTGGTAGAGGATGGTACAATTACAACATTTAAAAGGCATCTGGATGGGTACATGAATAGGAAGAGTTCAAAGGAATATAGGCCAAATGCTGGCAAATGCGACTAGATTAATTTTGGATATCTGGTCAGCATGGACAAGTTAGACCGAAGGGTCTGTTTCTATGCTGTACAGCTCAATGTCTCTAAGGTTGTTCACATTTGTTTTGAGGTGGAAACTGCTGTACACAGGTCCCAAATTTCCGCATCAGATGACTTGCTCACAGTGTTGAATATGTTGACTCTGACTTGCTCTCCAGTGCTCAGCTCTGGCAATAACTTTGGAACACTGCAAAGTGTTTCCTTACCCTAATCCTATCTCAGGTCATTTCACTTTGATTTTAGACATTTATGTCTGTTACTACATCTGGCATCACTCATTTTTTGCTATTGGAGAACTAGTTTGGGTGCAATGTGACATTAATCTTTTAACCGGATTACTTTCCATGCTTTCAGTCAGTGAATTTGTCCACTTAAGGACTGCCTTGTACAAGTCTGTGCAGGATTTGCCTAATTATTTTACAATCTTTCCATTTGACCGAGGACAGTGTGAACTTGATGTTTATTTTTGGATTTCTTAATCCTTTATGAAACTTCTGAATTCTTCACTTGTAAAGTGAAGACCATTGTCACTCATCACAAAGTCTGAAACGTTGTAATGAATGAAGTCTACTTTCAGGCACTCTGCAATTTCACTGGTAGTGATTGATGTTGGTGTAATTCCTATATAAGGTGTCCTCACTTAAGGTGTTAAGGTTGAGTTCCCGTGAGTTTAGACAAAAGGTCTTTAAGTGAAGCATTGATTCCTGAACAAAATCAATGTTAAAACCAGAGGTGGGTTCCATAGGGCCCTCCTGAGCAGAGAAAAAAACATTGAAACATTATAATTGCCACTGATAAGTTACAATACAATACTATCTGTACTTTAAGTGGTTACATTTTTATACTGGTAAACTAACTAACTATGAAAACAAAAATGGAATATTTTATTTACAGCACCCCCCCCCCATAGCGGGCCGGGCCGTCTGAAATGGTGCTAGGCACCTGCGCAGGACTTGGGCAGGAACAGGGCTTTGCTATTTGGGATCCAAGCTGCCTGCTAGAGCCATCACCAGTTCCTGGCTGCACTAGAGCCCAAGCATAGTGGTACCTTTATTGTGAGTCCACTGCGATTGTAACTGACACCGAGGTTTGCTCATATCACTGTGTGGTGGGGCTCTGCTTCTTGGCTAGCTGTTGGGTCATGGCCTTCCTCTGGCTCTTGGTTGTAGCTCGATCATAGCTGGGCTCCGTTGCATTTCCTCCCCTGACTCTTTGGGAGCAAGGGTCATGGTGTTTTTGCGGCATGTATCGTGGGAATGCTGGGAATTCTGGCCCGGGAGAGGAGAGGGGAGATTGGTGGCATATCTGGTCTGTATGGAGTGTGGTGACTCCTATGTTGTTCCAGCTGTGGGTTACAGTCTGCTGCGGGGGTCCCAACAGTTTGGCCATGGGCTCTCAGCAGGAGGAGGAAGGTGGGGCTGCCAAAATCGGAAATTGACAGTGCTCTGTGGACCAGTAAATGCAGCCCGATCATGTTTGGGTATCAGTGGTGACCTGCGTGATCTCTAGGGGGATGATACTGGGTGAAGGCTCCCTCATGAGGAGCTCGAGCAGTGGTCTAGCTTTTGGTTCAGCCACATTTGGGATACTGCATACAGGTCTGGTCACCACGTTAACAAATAGATGTGGCTGCTTTGGAGAGGGTGTGGAGAGGTTCACCAGGATGTTGCCTGGGTATGGAGGGCGCTAGCTATGAAGAGAGATTAAGTAGATTAGGATTATTTTCATTAGAAAGACAGAGGTTGAGGCGGACCTGATTGAGGTCTACAAAATCAGTAAAGGTAGACAGGGTGGATGGCAAGAAGCTTTTTCCCAGAGTGGGGGACTCAATTACTAGGGGTCATGAGTTCAAAGTGAGAGGGGAAAAGTTTAAGGGAGATAAGTGTGAAAAGTTCTTTATGCAGAGGGTGTTGGGTGCCTGGAACACTTTGCCAGCGGAGATGGTAGAGGCGGGCACAATTGTCTCATTTAAGATGTATCAAGACAGATACATGAATGTGCAGATGGATACAGACCCTTAGAAAATAGGGGACAGGTTTAGACAGAGGATCTGGATCGGCGCAGGCTTGGAGGGCCGAAAGGGCTGTTCCTGTACTGTAATTTTCTTTGTTCTAGGTCGGAGAGCAGAGTGGTCTCAAGTCTGAGTGAGAAAGAGATCAAATGGCGGCAATTGGGTCAGGAATGTAGCGTACCCAATTAAACAACAATAAAACAAATATTGCAATGCTCAACAACCTTTCCAGACCTAATAATGCAATGACATTCACACAAAACAACTCCAAAAGGGGCAGCAGGAAACAATGACTCCCTGTAGTCAGCATAGGCAAGTTAATGGGTTCCTGTAAGATTGAACGGCTTCATTCATGGTCTGCCTGGGCTGCCATGTGTCACAGGCCGCTCTTCAGCTTGTTTTGTTTTGTATTCATTCCAAGCCCTGTGCTGGCTGGTAATGGTCCTACCGCAGTTAGGCGAAAGTAGGTACTGATGCTGGAGATTAGAGTCAAGTGTGTGCTGCTGGAAAACCACAGCAGGTCAGGCAGCATCCGAGGAGCTGGAAAATGGACTTTTCAGGCAAAAGCCCTAGACTACACCTCCTCCCACCCTACCTCTTGTAAAATCTCCATCTCTTATTCCCAATTTCTCCGCCTCCGTTGCATCTAAAGGAAACTATGGAGCAATGAGGGAGGAGCTGGCCAAAGTTCAATGGTGCAATACCTTAGCAGGGATGACAGTGGAGGAACAATGGCGGATATTTCTGTGTATAATGCAGAAGATGTAGGATCAGTTCATGCCAAAAAGGAAGAAAGGTCCTATGAGAAGGCATGGGTGGCCGTGGCTGACAAGGGAAGTTAAGAATCATATAAAGTTAAAAGAGAAAAAGTATAATATAGCAAAGATGAGTGGGAAAACGGAGGACTGGGAAGCTTTCAAAGAACAACAGAGAAGGAAATTACTAAGAAGGAAATACGCAGAGAAAAAATGAGGTACGACGGTAAACTGGCCAAAAATATAAAGGAGGATAGTAAAAGCTTTTTTAGGTACGTGAAAGGGAAAAAAATGAT
>NC_057748.1:18472703-18508059 GCF_004010195.1 Chiloscyllium plagiosum | reverse complement strand
TAGGTTCACAAGGTCAATTCCTGGAATGGCAGGACTATCTTATGTTGAAAGATTGGAGCAACTGAGCTTGTGTACCCTTGAGTTTAGAAGACTGAGAGGGGGTCTGATTGAGACGTATAAGATTATTAAAGGATTGGACACTCTGGAGGCAGGAAACATGTTTCCGCTGATGGGTGAGTGCCGAACCAGAGGACACAGCTTAAAAATAAGGGGTAGGCCATTTAGGACAGAGATTAGGAGAACCCAGAGAGTGGTGGATGTGTGGAATGCTCTGCCCCAGAAGGTAGTGGAGGCCAGTCTCAGGATTCATTTAAGAAAGAATTGGATAGAGCTCTCAAGGATAGTGGAATCAAGGGTATGGAGATAAGGCAGGAACAGGATACTGATTGAGGATGATCATCCATGATCATAATGAATGGTGGTGCAAGCTCGAAGGGCAGAATGGCCTACTCCTGCACCTATTGTCTATTGTCTATTGTCTATTATCTGTTCCCAGATGACCAATTCCACCTCAGGAAGTCCGAGATGGTCTCCTTCTTCCATGATCTGAACTTCCCTTCCCATGTCGTTGACGATGCCCTCCAGTTCATCTCCTCCACTTCACGCACTGCCACCCTTGAACCCCACCCCTCCCAACGCAACAAGAACAGAATCCCCCGGTCCTCACCTTCCACACCACCAACCTCCACCTACATCTCATCATCCTCCGCCACTTTCTGCCACCTACAAACGGACCCCACCACCAAAGATGTATTTCCCTTCCTACCCCTATCAGCGTTCAGAAGAGACCATTCCCTCTGCGACTCCCTCATCAGGTCCACACGCCAACCCCCCCACCAGCCCACACCCCACCCTGGTACCTTTCCCTGCCACTGCAGAAAGTGCTAAACCTGTACCCACACCACTCCCCTCACTTCCGTCCAAGGCCCCAAGGGATCCTTCCACATCCTTCAGAAATTTACCTGTACCTCTACCAATGTCATCTGCATTCGTTGCAGTCAGTGGGGTCTCTTCTACATCGGGGAGACAGGACACCTTCTTGCGTATTGATTCAGAGAACATCTCTGGGACACCCACACCCACCAACCCCACCGCCCTATGGCTGAACACTTCAACTTCCCCTCCCATTCCACCAAGGACATGCAGGTCCTGGGCCTCTTCCACCGCCAAACCGTTACCATCCGATGCCTGGAGAAAGAATGCCTCATATTCCGCATTGGGACCCTGCAACCACACGGGATAAATGTGGATTTCAACAGCTTCTTCATTTCATCTCCCCACATATTATCCCAGTCCCAAGCCTCCAACTTAGCACCATCCTCCTGACCAGTCCATCACTACCCCTTCTGACCTATCACTTTCTCCCTCACCTTCATCCACTTATCGCTTTCTCAGCTACCTTCCACACAGCTCCACCCCCCCATTCCCCATTTATCTCTCTGCCCAGGCCCACAACCCTCATTCCTGATGAAGGGCTTATGCCTGAAGTGTCGATTCTTCTGCTCCTCGGATTCTGCCTGACCTGCTGTGCTTTTCCAGCAACACACTCTCGACTCCTCCATGGTCCTTAATCTCACTACTCATACACAGCCAATAGAGCACTTCTTTTGCCTTCCTCAAACTGGACTCAATTCCACAATAACTTGCCTGGATATACTTCAATGTATTTTTTTCTTATCTCCTTCAGGATAATGACTCTAATTCTTTTGTAGAAGATACTGTTTTGGTCACCCTTATAAAAAACATACTTCGCCTTGAGAAAGTGCAACAAAGTTTCACGGATTGTTTTCTGACATAAAGGAAGATGAAGGAGAGATTGAATAGACTAGGCCTATATTCTCTAGCATTTAGATAAATGAGATTTACTTCTTGGAAGGAGGATTTATGTTTTTACAAAGTCTAGTCCTGTCTAGTTTTGTGGCCAAATGGGTAAGGGGCCTGGCCTCCAAAGCCAGGGATTGTGGGTTCAAGTCCCACTTGGGGTAAAGTTAAATTCTAAATGACTGGGGTAATAATGGCCAATCCTGGGAGAATGCTACTCAGAGTGGGAACCCTTTGTGGTTTTAGAAGGTGGTCAGTCAGGTCTGAGAGCAGGACAAATCCCTTCAGTCAAAGGGCAGTGAATTTTTGCATTTCCCACCTCAAAATAGCTGTGGATCACCATTCATTGAGTATATTCCAAAGATTTTGGGTTATTAAATTATGTCAATACAGTATTGTAGGTGAACTGGAGGTTGAAAATCTACTGCAATTTTGTTTAATGACAGCACAGGCTGGAAAGGGAAATTATCCATTCTCCTATTTCTTATGTAATGACCTTCCAATCTAGTTCCAGGTGCCATTTTCCATGAATGGCCCACTGAGCTTGTGGCCTATGTTATTTGAAGGTCACAATATTAAACAGTTCCCATATGGTCAAACTGAACCTGAAGGCAGCAACTCAGAGTCATTACTGCTGCCAAACTGTGTGTGTGTTTCACTGTAGAGCCTGGTCAGTGCCACATAAGCCTTGCTCCCCTTCTACCAGACGACAATCCAAAAACATGGAAAAGCTTTACACCTGGAGGAATTTACAGAGAACATATGTTTAGAATGTGCTGTTAGATGTTCTGCATCTGACTGACCCTGCGTTTCTTGCTCCCTCTTACAATACCAGAAATTTATGCAGATTCTTCCAATATCCACTTACCAGATATTTTTGCAGATTCTTGCTACATTCACTTTTTTAATTTAGTGGATATTTCTCCCTCACTCTAGTACGGTTATCCTAAAAAGTTACCTCACCCCAGATGGGACTTGAACCCACAATCCCTGGCTTAGGAGGCCAGTGCCTTATCCATTAGGCCACTAGGGCTGAATAGGGAGCAGGCTTGTTGAAACAGTAAATAATCTTCATTGTGGTAATACTGAACCTGTCCTAAGAGGGGCCAACAACAAAACTAAGTTATTCAATGATCTGCTGATCTGCAGGAAGCAGCAGTCCACATTCAGGTCTGTTTGTCCATGAAGCTGTTAAATTAAGAATGCTTTGAGTTTACAGGAACTGCTTGCTCCGCTTCTGCTAACGTTCATTCCTACGTTACAATAGTGATTAATTCAGAAATATTTAATTGACTGTAAAGCACTTTGGAACAGTTACCTGAGATTGTTGAAGGTGTTATGGAACTGAAAGTTTTTCTCAAGGATTTTTATTTAAATGACAGTGCAGAGACTCAAAAGAAGCTGTTCCACCATTTCATTGCAATTACATTTCTGCAACATAGCAGCAGCAGTGTTCCATTCAGCCTGCTCCACTATTCTATCTCATGGCCAATACTGACATCAACACAACAAAATCTATTGCATTTTGTGTTACAGTATGAAAGCTTGTGGTGACAAATGCTTGCACACTTGTACTTTCATCTTCTCCCAGAACATTCTGGCCTTTGCTGAGGATCAATAGGACAAGCAGTGACCTTCCTCCCAGATCTCAGTGACTTAGCCTGGCATCTCTGACAGTCTAGAACAGAAGAAATAGGAGCAAGTGTAGATCATTCAACCCTTCAAGCCTATCCTACCATTCCATAAGATCATGGCTGATCTGCCCCAGGCCTCAACTCCTCCGTCACGCCAGTTTATCACAGCTCAAAACTCTGCAATATTTCAATAACCTATCTTACCTCCATCTTAAATACTTGCAGTGATCTAATTTCCACATCTGTCTGGAGTAGAGTTCCAGATGTTCACTATCCTCTGGCAGAAGAAATGCCTTGGCATCTCAGTTTTAAACAAGTGACCCCTTATTCTGTAACTATGTCTGAGTACTCCTTTATTAACAATGCTGCCTGTCTCCTTTTCCATTTTGGAAATGTGTTGCTGGAAAAGCGCAGCAGGTCAGGCAGCATCTAGGGAACAGGAGAATCGACGTTTCGGGCATTAGCCCTTCTTCAGGAAGAAGGGCTAATGCCCGAAACGTCGATTCTCCTGTTCCCTAGATGCTGCCTGACCTGCTGCGCTTTTCCAGCAACACATTTCCATCTCTGATCTCCAGCATCTGCAGACCTCACTTTCTCCTTTTCCATTTTGCCTATTTTTCTGGAAGTGTGAATACCCTTGAATATTGAGTTCCCAGTCTTGGTTACCCTGCAACCACATCACTGTAATATCTATGAAATCATATCCACTTATTTCTATTTGTGGCATCAACTGATCTATCCAGTTCCTAATACTGCAACCGTTCGGATAAAGAGCCTTTAATTTTCAACATTATTATTTATTCTGATTATAATTTCTGCTGCACTCTTCTGCTTACATATTCTGCCCCATATTATTTGATTATCATTTACCTCTTCACTACTTTGCATCTCTATTCTCTCGTTTTGATTTTTTAAAATCTTCTGTTCAACTGAACCCACTCTCCCACTAATTAGTTTAGAGTCTCATTTATTTCCCTAGTTATGTAAACTATCAGGACACTGATCCCTGTTCTAATTAAGCTCATCGCAATGAAACAGCTCAGTCTTTGTCTCTCCCTTTGCCTCTTCCCCCCAGCACTGGTATCAGTGCCTATGAATTGGAACATATTTCTCCCACACCAAGCTTTGAGCCTCCCACTTACCTCGTTAATCTTATTTACGCTATATCAATTTCCATGTGGCTCAGGTAGTAATCTGGAGCTCATTACCTTATGGTTCTGCTTTTTAATTTGGCCCTAATCCCGCAGCACAATCTTTTTCTTCATTCTATCTGTGTGATTGGAGCAAACTCGATCCTTCCTCTTCCACTCTGAGTTCTTCTCCAGCCCCAAAGAGATGTCCTTAACTTTGTCCCCTTAACTTTGATTCTCTATCTTTGCTGCAGAGAACATTATTTATTCCCCTTTTTCCTACCACTGCTACATTTCTGTTTTCGCCCGACACTTGAATGGTGCTCTGTACCTTGATGCTGTGGTCATTTTACTCATCCTCCCTGTTGTCAGTGGCCCAGTCCACAGC
Source organism: Chiloscyllium plagiosum (assembly GCF_004010195.1). NCBI lineage: Eukaryota > Metazoa > Chordata > Chondrichthyes > Orectolobiformes > Hemiscylliidae > Chiloscyllium > Chiloscyllium plagiosum. The sequence goes on along the minus strand of NC_057748.1, from coordinate 18,503,086 downwards.
AGGAGCAAGAACCTCATCGCTATTGGACAAGGGTACTGGCTAAGGCTCCTTCAAAGCTAAATTCTGGATCCCTGTACCTGCCTCACCCACAGTCACACCTTCCTGTCACTGGCCATAGTGTTCAGGTAACTCTTCCCTTCCCTGGTGTGTTGCAGTGTCCACAGCTTGGACTCCAGCTCACTAACTCTGAGCTGAATTTCCTCAAACAGCCAACACTTGCTGCAAACATGGTCAATGTGGGTCACACTATTGCCTACTAGCTCTCACATATTACAGCTGCAACACATCACCTAGCCAGCTCCCTATCTCTATTCTATTTACTTCATTTCTTTCAAAAGTGCATTCCCTAATTGTACTCAAGATATAATAAGGTCTTCTGATTTAACCACTTAACCAATCAAAGGGGGCACAGCAGAAATGCTGATCAATCATCTCCCTGTTTTCCTGTGATGCCACATTTCAGCTGTAATGGATAAAACAGATTGAAGAAGCTTTCCGTTTGCGACTTGTTCTCTCCTGATGCTACCTGTCTCATGCAGGTCTGTACTCCCAGTCTGCTTCCTGGTGGTGCTGACCTGCTGCACCCTCCTCCCAGTATGCCCTGTTGACCAGGGTGTGACTTGTTTGGTAGTGGAGCCATCAAAGAAGAGCTGAAGCCTTTTCTCCATATTCCCACTGCTGAAACATCACAGAATCACAGAACATTATAGTGCAGAAGGAGGCCATTCAGCCCATCATGCTTCTACAAGGTGACAAGAAGGCATTAGTCCTACTTTGGAAATACATAGACACACTCAAGGCTCTTGTGGTACCATAGTCATACCCCTACCTCAGAGGTCCTGAGTTCAAGCCCCACATGTAATGGAGCAGTGTCATAACATATTCATAGAATCCCTACAATGGAGAAGCAGGCCATTCAGCCCATCAAGTCCACACCAATCCCCCCCCCCTCAAAGAGCGTCCTGCCCAGACCCACCTCATCCTTACAGCCCTGCATTTGTCATGGCTAATTCACTTAGCCTTCATATCCCTGGACACTATGGGGCAATTTAGCATAACCAGTCCACCTAACCTGCACATCTGTGGATTGTGGGAAGAAACCAGAGCACCCGGAGGAAACCCACACAGACACGGGGAAGTGTCTGCATGGAGTTTACAGAGTCACCCAAGGCTGGAATCAAATCAGGTTCCTGGTGCTGTAAGGCAGCAATGCTAACCATTGAGCCACTGTGCCATATTGAAATTAGGTTAATCTTTTTTATACACAGAGACACCAAACCCTTGCAAAGTTGACTTATGAGGCATGTGCTTGTAATCCTCCACTCAACAAATAAATATCAGATTCATTAAAGTTTGACTCCAGCACTGCCCTTCACCAATTGGCTTTCCAGAGCATTGAAAATCCCACAAGGACTTATCATAGTGCTGGGTTTTTTTTAAACAGCTTCTGCTAAGGTCATGATTTGGAGTGGGGTGTGCAAAGTTAAAAATCACACAACACCAGGTTATAATCCAACAAATTTAATTGGAAGCACTAGCTTTCGGAGCGTCGCTACTTCCACACAATCCAAAAGCTAGTGCTTCCGATTAAACTTGTTGGACTATAACCTGGTGGTGTGTGATTTTTAACTCTGCTAAGGTCAACTTACCTTATCAGAGCCAAGCAACCCATATGGTGTGATGCAACATGAGGTACAGTTCCTACTTCCAGGGCCCTCAAAAAGGAAACCCTGAAAATCCATCTCTCTCCTTCCAGAGAAACATAGAAAATAGGTGCAGGAGTAGATTGGCTTTCCAGAGCATTGAAAATCCCACAAGGACTTATCATAGTGCTGGGTTTTTTTTAAACAGCTTCTGCTAAGGTCATGATTTGGAGATGCCGGTGTTGGACTGGGGTGTGCAAAGTTAAAAATCACACAACACCAGGTTATAGTCCAACAGGTTTAATTGGAAGCACTAGCTTTCGGACCGCCGCTCCTTCCACACAATCCAAAAGCTAGTGCTTCCAATTAAACTTGTTGGACTATAATCTGGTGTTGTGTGATTTTTAACTCTGCTAAGGTCAACTTACTTACCTCATCAGAGCCAAGCAACCCATATGGTGTGATACAACATGAGGTACAGTTCCTACTTCCAGGGCCCTCAAAAAGGAAACCCTGAAAATCCATCTTTCTCCTTCCAGAGAAACATAGAAAATAGGTGCAGGAGTAGGCCATTTGGCCCTTTGAGCCTATACCATCATTCAATATGGTCATGGCTGATCCTGTAATCTCAGTATCCCATTCCCCCTTCTCTTCAGACCCCCTGATCCCTTTAGCCACGAGGGTCACATCCAGCTCCCTCTTGAATGTATCTAACAAACTGGCCCCAACAGCTTCTTGTGGGAGAGAATTCCACAGGGTCACAACTCTGAGTGAAGGAATTCTTCCTCATCTCAGGCCTGAATGGCTTACCCTTTATTCATAGGCTCTGATCCCAAGCTCTGGACTTCCCCAACATCGTCCCACATCTAGCCTGTATATGTCCCATCACGATTTTATATGTTTCTAGGAGATCCCCCTAGAGTACAAGCCCGGTCAATCTAGCCTTTCCTCATATGTCAGTCCTGCTATCCTGGAAATCAGTCTGGTGAACCCTTGCTGGACTCCCTCAATAGCAAGAATATCCTTCCCCAGGCTAGGAGGTCAAAACTGCACACAACACTCAAGGTGTGACCTCACCAAGGATCTGTAAAACTGCAGCAAAACATCCCTACTCTTATAATCAAGACCAGCATGCCAATATCCGTTTGCCATTTCCAGTGAGGCTTTGGTCACTGTTTCTCTCTGTAATAAAATGAATGGTGTCCGGTTGCTTCCTGTCCTGGAGAGAGACGTGGAGCCATTCAGAGGGAGATCACAAGGCTCTGGTTAGCAGAGAAGCATGAAAGGGCACCTCGCCATGTGAACATCAATTGCCTTACAGCAAATCTGGGAACCACACGTACAAGGAATAACAGGGCTTCAGGTCAGTCCACAACTGAAATGTTATTGGGTTGAAAATAAATGTCACATCTCTCGCATCAGATAATCTATTTGCTCTTAAAAAAAAGCAATTGGCTCCTGCCCAGACTGTGCAGGTGTCAAATATAAATCCCAATATTCTTTCCCTTGTCTAATCAGCTTTCCGAGCAGAAGAAAGCCTCTGACTTTAAGCAAAGGATTAACGGTGTCCCAGATGAGCTGATAAACCAACTGCAGAGCCCTGTCTGCTGTCTGACCACCAGTGTCCACTCCGTGTTCTTTTGCACCGAGAGAAAGTGAGGACTGCAGATGCTGGAAAGTCAGGGTCGAAATGTGTGGCGCTGGAAAAGTGTAGCAGGTCAGGCAGCATCCGAGGAGCAGGAGAATCAATATTTCAGACACAAGCCCTTCATCAGGAAGTCCTGAAACATCGACTCTCCTGTTCCTCAGATACTGCCTGACCTGCTGCGCTTTTCCAGCACCACACTTTCAACTCTTCTTCTGCACTGTCAGCTAATGAAGACTTTACTAATTGACCTGTACAGTGGAGTGGCTCAGTAGTTAACACTGCTGCCTTACAGTGCCAGGAACCCAGGTTCAATTCCACTCTCAGGTGACTGTCTGTGTGGAGTTTGCACATTCTCCCTGAGTCTGCGTGGGTTTCCTCTGGGTGCTCTGGTTTCCAGCCACAGTCCAAAGCTGTGCAGGTCAGGTGGATTGGCCAAACTAAATTGCTCATAGTGTCCAGGGATGTGCAGACTAGGTGGATTAGCCATGGGAAATGCAAAGATAGGGTACAGGGGGTTTGGTCTGGGTGGGATGCTCTTCGGAGGGTTGGTGTGAACTCAATGGGTTGAACGGCCTGCTTCCACACTGTAAGATTCTGAGTTTAAGATTAGAAGTGCCATGTGCCTGGCTTTAAAGCGCTAAGACAGGCCCCTTCAATCTTCCTGCTCACTGTTCTCAGCAGGAATCTGTATGTGAAGCCAGGCAGGAGAATGTGATTTAAGGAACGCTAATTGAGATGCTGAATATATGGGACTTTTTGTAAATGAAGAGCATCTGAGTTCTCTTCATCATCTTTTACAACACTTTCAACCCCTTTACACACAGGTAAGTAGATAGCAGAAGACCACAAACTGTAGGGCAGAAGGAGGCCATTTGGCCCATTAAGTCTGCTACAGCTTCAATGAGATCATGGCTGATGTGATAATCCTCAACTCCACTTTCCTCCTTTTATTCCCAAAACCTGCGATTCCCTGAATGATTAGAATCTGTCTATCTCAGCCTTAATGACCTAGCCTGGACAGCCCCCTGCTGTGAAGAATTCCACAAACTCACTACCCTCCAGGGGAAAACAATACTTTACCATTATAGTCATTGTGTAACTACCTGCCTCCCATGTATGACAATTCCTCCGTCCGTATACACTGTCTGCTATCCCACTGTGGCACACTTCCAACAGAAACTGCCTGTGGAAATCTGTCATTGCAGTGCCACCACTGCACTAATTGCACTAACAGTATCACAAGGTGAGGGATTTGTATTTGGAATGGAAAGGTAAAGACAGAACATACAAGTTTAAAATGTGGACTGAATCTATTTTGTAACGCAGTGGGAGCCCTTGCCGGGGGCACATGTTCAATTCCCAACTGCTCCAGGGAAGGGTTGTACTATACCTGAACAGATTAATTAACAATACCAAAAACATGACTGAATCGCGCCTACACATCAACATCCTTCACTGGCAATCCCACTTCAACAAAAACACCCTGTGTTCATTGTATCAGTCCTTGTAAAGCATTAAATTCTGAGATTTTATGTAGGTCAAATATCACAGGGTTAATATTTACATGAGTAATATTTTGGAAAGTTTGAATGCAGGCTCAGATTGATTTGAGCCTAAGTGATTTCTGAAAAAAAAGTATTGCAATGGATTAGAGTAAAAACCCACAAAACTACACAATTTATATTAATTTTCTAACCCTTATTGATTCTATAAAATTACACACATTTCATCCAACTCACTGTATAAATTAACTACAACACTTCATGTTAAAATCCTTTAAAATCATTCTGACCACCGTCCAAATCATGGCAAATTCATCCCAATGGCCTAAGGGGGATCTTTTTCACACAGAGGGTGGTGCATGTATGGAATGAACTGCCAGAGGAAGTGATGGAGGCTGGTACAGTTACAACATTTGAAAGGTATCTGGATAGGAATATGAATAGGAAAGTTTTAGAGGGATAATAGCCAAATGCTGGCAAATGGAACTAGATTAATTTAGGATATCTGGTTAGCATGGACAAGTTGGACTGAAGGCTCTGTTTCCATGCTGTACATCTCCATGACTCTGAATGCCTGGTTGTCAAAAATCACTGATGGACCCACACACATCTTTATAATCATTATCATCATTAGTAGTAACTTTGACATCATCATTCCATGTGTAATCGTCTTCAGTGCCATTCCCTGCTTTCAATATTCCATCTTTGAGAAATGATTTTTTTTTAAATTTTGGGATCAAGTTGTGTCAATAATCCATTGACACAATGTTGCTCGTGAGGGTGTTCCACCTTCAGCGAATGTTCCTTCATCTTCCAAAACTTAGTGGCCCCAAATCTTTCAAATACTTTGAAAGGTCTATTCATGCCCACACAAAAGGCTGCATGACCACTGAGAATGAGTGATGATCGATCTCATGCCACAGGCTACTATGTCAACAAGGTGGGATTTGTACATCTCCCAGATGAAAAAACTTGATTCTATGTGTAGTCTTCCTAGTCTCAAATGCCTCAATTTTTGGATCTATTGTTTGCAAATTGCCTTAATCTATCCAGCTTTTCTTGTGAACATAGCCAACATCTCTTTTCCAACACTTCTGTTTGGAGGGAGATTTCCTTTCGAGAATCACCATCAGCTTTAATATTGTGCACTTACCAGATAAGATGAAACTATTGTGATCTGCTCCATCTCATAGAGGTGGTGGAAACGACATGGTTTGAATACAGAGACAGTTCGGTTGGGAACACATTCTGGAAACACTGCAAAACCTCCAGACCACCTAAATTTGACAGGTCAGAACCATTTCTGCCATCTCCAGTGGGATACCACCACAATTCACATTTTCCCCACCTCCCCACTGTCAGCATACAGCAGGGACCATTCTTTCTGTCACAACCTGGTCTGCCCTGCATCACTCCTTAACACTTCCTCACTGACCCTGACCTCCCAGTTGCTTACCATTTCAACAAACCACCTTGTTCTCATGTTAACATTTAAGTCTGACTGTAATGTATGTCCCAAAGCATTCCATCTAGTGTTCTTCTGGAGTGTGCTAACTACACCCACACTGTTTTATTTATACTCAGTGAAGGGCAGCTCCAGTACATCAGAGTCCTGTTTTAGAGTCCTATTTTCCTTACATAAATATTTAATATTTTGGCAATATATAATGTCATCAACTGTCGGAACTGTTGATTATAATAGTAATTATTTGTTCAGTTTGAGATTTAGTATTTAATTTTGAAATAATGCTATATCTTAGGAATTATTTTCTTAAAAATATCCAATCCTTTGTTATTTCTGGTCCATCTCTGACATTGAATCTTGATAGCATGTTTTATACTGCCATTTCTTTTTAATATGATTACTTATTCTTATTGCTTTAAAGCTGTTTTAAATTTTGTTGTATCTAAATGCTGGTTCCTTTCTGTTTTTGCCAAAGGTTTAATGATTCTGCAAAAATTTTAAACTGTGTAATCTTGTATTAAATCAATGCTGTTCTAAATCTTAATTCTTCAGTTCTGTTCAAATGTTTAAACTATACTCTCTGTATATAATAGTATTTTGTCTGCAAGCTTTCAATATCTGTATTACAGTAATGCTGTACTTTTCCAGCATAACACTATTATTTCAAGTTACTTTTTAATTTTACATATAGCATCTCTGTTCTGCTTGCTGGGGATTTTCTGACCTTTTATTCTGACCTGAAATGGTAGTTTCCCAATTTCTGGAAGATATCACAACTTCTGGAGCCAACCTGTTCGGGGGCAGGGGTGGGGACTGTGGACTTTTTCATGGGCAAGTGGACATTCTTTTGTGGCTGCATCTTTAATAAATTGGTCTGGTTTAAATCAGTTTATATTATGAATGTCTCGCTGTCTTCAAATTCTTCTGTGTTCTTCCATTTGATTTTTTGAGTTCAGAATCTTTTAAATTGCCTTTTCTCACTTTTAAGAGTACCCTGATTTTTCTGATGCTGCAGCCTTGGCATAAATTAATGTCTGGCCGCTCGCTATGTCTCTACTGCAGCCATGCTTCATGGAGTCTGCTGACAACAGCGACAATGCTTATTTTGAAGGGTAAGAACCCTTTTTCATGTCTATCTCTCCCAGTCTGATCTTTCATGTCATTATTTTAATGTTTGTCTCTCCCTTTCCCTACCGATCTCAAACTTTATTGACAGGGACACAAATTCCTCGTACACATCCTTGTTACTGTTTTATCATAGTCCAGGTAAACACTTTCAAATCCAAGTTTTATTTCAGCAAACCATACACCATAAAACCCCAGACCCATCCTGGCTGATTCTTCTTTGTTTGTTCACAACTAACTCGTTTGATCATAACATCAGTTTGCCTTGTGACTTTCAACTCTGAGGTTTTTAGCATCTAATTAACAGAAATAGATACTAACAGATTTCATTCTTTTAATAAAATGGAAAAAATAAGCAATATCCAAAAAGATAATACATTGTATGTGGCATTACTATGTAATTTTTAACAAGCTCTATACTCTACTCTATCTTCCAAAAAAAATGTTCGTAATGTGGATATATCTTTGTTTCCATAAATAATTTAATACAAGGCATACCTGTTTGAGGATATCTAATATTTGAACAATTATTTCTTTTTGTAAAGCTTTCTGGTTATTTATTTCAATGAATTTTATTCTTGAGATTTCTTACATTACCTACCCATGGTTATCTTTAGGACAGTTAAGAGTCAACCATTTTACTCCGGGTCTGAAGTCACATGTAGGCCAGACCAGATAAGTTTGTTCTATATTCCTTAACACTATTAAACTACACCTTCTATCTCAACTTCTATCTCTTTCAGGACTGCTACTATTTGACTTGCCCCTCCTATTAATAGAATTCCTATGAACAGTCTGTGATGTTTTTCTAGGGACATGTTCACTCCCACACCCAATGTCCAAGCTTACATTGCATTTTCTTGCCTTCCATCTTTACACTTCAAGTTCCCAATCCATGGGCCTAATTTCCAGCCCCTCATCATGCACATTTATCCAGCTTTTATATTATCCTTCACTGCTGTACTCTTTGATTGATTGATTGTCATGTGTGCTGAAGTACACTGAATAGCTTGTTTACAAACAGTACAGGTAGATCACAGGAAACAAGGATGTACAGATCAAAATGACTTTGAGGCATAAGGTTACATTGTACTAGGTGAGATCAATGTTAAAAGATCAGTATTATTTGAAGCTAGACAGTCCGTTCGTCACTCTAATAAAGGCTGGGAAGAAGCTGTTCCTGAACCTGCTGGTGTGTGTGTTCAGGTTCTATATCTTCCACCTGACAGAAGAGGTTGTAGGAGATGGGTGCGATGGGTCCTTGATGATGTTGGCAGCCTTTCTACAGCAGCAAGCCATGTAAAAGGAGACCATGGATGGGAGGTTGGCTTCCATGATGGTCTGGGCTGTGCACACAACCTTCTGTAGTTTCTTATGGTCCTGGGCAGGGCAGTTGCCAAACCCGTTCTGCACCCGGATGGAATGCTTTCTATGGTACATCTGTAGAAGTTGGTGAGGGTTCTTATGGGCATGCCAAATTTCCTGAGCTTCCTGAGGAAGAAGAGGTGTTGTTGTGCCTTCTTGACTGTTGCATCTACACGAGAAGTCTAGGACAGGTTGTCAGTTATCATCACTCCAAGGAACCTAACGTCCTCCTACCCCTCAACCTCAGTTCCATTGATGTAGATGGGGGTGTATCCTCCTCCTTTCTTTCTTCACAATAGTCTCATTTCTCCATTGACTAGCCCCTCCTGGTAAATATTTGACATTAGTACCAATTTTGGCATTGTTCTTTGGGGCAAATAGCCTAATTTTGGTCATCAGAACAATTCTGTCCCTCAGACAAACCATTGATTGTGACAATTTGATCCTCATAGCTGTGCAACATTTGGGCAGGAGAGGTAAATAATTACTTGTTACTTTTAATAATTTTTTTACAAATTTATAATTTGCACCAGGCAACTTTGAAGAGTGGACCTGAACAGTTTGGTGCCCATGTTGATAGTTCTAGTTGTGCCATCCTTATCAATCATTTTTCTCATTCTTTAAACTCGTCTCTCTTACATTAAATTTTTTTTTGGTGAATCTCTTCCATTAAATTGGTTCTCCCTCATTGAAACTCAAATGCTGTGGGCCTCCCAGCATTTCCAAAGAAGGAGACCAAAATTCAGGATTGCAAACATAAAATAGTCACTAATAAATCCAGTCAGGAATTCAGAAAATATCTCTTTATTCGGGCATTGGTGAAAGGGTGGAACTCTCTCCAGGACAGCGACTGGGTTACATGAATAACAGAGGGATTTACATGAGGGTTACAATCTTGGAAAACCTCACAAATGGTGAACATAGTTTGTAGTGGGAGACAATTGGTTAGCTTCCAACAATCCAAAAATCACATTAATGTAGAGGATAAAAAGCAACAAAAATAACATTTTTGACAAATGTTAATAAATTTCCAAATTTGCAGGTGATACTAAGCTAAGGAAAATAATGAATTGTGAGGATAATGTCGAGAGATCTGTAGAGTCATTGAGTTATACAGCATGGAAACAGACCCTTCAGTCCAACTTGTCCATGCAGACCAGATATCCTAAATTAATCCAGTCCCATTTGCTATCATTTGGTCCATATCCCTTTAATTTCTTCCTATTCGTATACCCATCCAGATGCTTTTTTAAATGTTGTAATTATACCAGTCTCTACCATTTCCTCTGGCAGCACATTCCATACACACACCACCCTCTGCATGAAAAGTTGTCCCTTATGTCCCTTTTAAATCTTTCCTCCCTTCACCTTAAACTGTGATCTCTAGTTTTGGACTCCCCTACCCTGGGAAAAGACTTTGGCCGTTCACTCTATCCATGCCCTTCATGATTTTATAAACCTCTACAGTACAACATCGATTATCTGAACATCGCTTTTCCAAATTTCGGATTATCCGAACAAGATCTCAAGGTTCCAATGCTTGAGTAAACTGTGTTATCTGAACATTTGATTATCTAAAAATATGATTATCCAAACAAAATACTCCCTGCCCGGATAATTGAGGTTGCCCTGTATAAGGCCAACCTCAGCCTCCGATACTCCAGGGAAAATAGCCCCACCTTATTCAGCCTCTCCCTATAGATCAAATCGTCCAATTCTGGCAACATCCCTGTAAATCTTTTCTGATCCCTTTCAAGTTTCACAACATCTTTCCTATAGCAGGGAGACCAGAATTGAAAGCAGTATTCCAAACGTGGCCTAACCAATGTTCTGTACAGCTGTAACATGACCTCCGAACTCCTGTACTCCTGTACTGATAGATTGGTCAAATGGGCAGGTACCTGACAGATAAATTTCAATGCAGAGAAATGTGAGGTATTGCATTTTGGTGGAAGAAACATGGAGAGACAATACAGGCTCAATGGTAAAACTTTGAGGGGAGTACAGGAGTATGATTCACCTGCATGATTCTCTGAAGGTGGCCAGGCAAGTTGAAACATTAGTTAACAAGGTTTATAGGGGATCCTTGGGTTTATAAATGGAAGCATAGAGTATAAAAGCAAGGAAGTACATTGATTAGGTCACTGTTGGAATACTGGTCTCCTTCCTATCGGAAAGATGTTGTCAATCTTGATAGGGTTCAGAAAAGATTTACAAGAATGTTGCCAGGGTTGGAGGATTTGAGCTATAGGCAGAGGTTGGATAGGCTGGGGCTGTTTTCCCTGGAGCATCGGAGGTTGAGGGGTGACCTTATGGAGGTTTACAAAATCATGAGGGGCATGGATAGGCCCTGGAGCGTCGGAAGCTGAGGGGTGACCTTATAGAGGTTTATAAAATCATGAGGGGTATGGATAGGGTAAATAGGCAAAGTTTTTTCCCTGGGGTGGGGAAGTCCACAACTAGAGGGCATAGGCTTAGGGTGAGGGGGAAAGATATATGAGATCTAAGGGGCAACTTTTTCACGCAGAGGGTAGAACGTGTATGGAATGAGCTGCCAGAGGATGTGGTGGAGGCTGGTACAATTGCAATATTTAAAAGGCATCTGAATGGGTATATGAATAGGAAGGGTTTGGAGGGATATGGGCCAAGTGCTGGCAGGTGGGACTAGATTGGGTTGGGATATCTGGTCAGTATGGACAAGTTGGACCGAAGGGTCTGTTTCCTTGCTCTACATCTCTATGACTCTATGAAACTGGTTTTCAATGGCCTGCACTACACCTTAAGGCTCACTTTATTCTTTCTGAGACTCCATCTTTAATAAAAGCCTTTCTGTCTACATGAGTGTGTTCACTTGCTCCAAACAAATGCTCCCTGCTCAAGCTGGGTCACTCAGGATATTTACCGAAAGCTAATTGATACCAACTATATCTGCTTACCATCTGCAAAGGGTTCTTAGAACATACATCTGGAACAGATGGGAACTTACATTTGGCTGACCTGCAAACTTTTATGAACCATTTTATCTATTCCCTGCATTTTCTTTCTCACACCCCATTCTAAAAGGGTTTTTGCTGCGGTATTCGTAACTAAAGCGTCCATATTTGCACATTAATCTCTCCATTCATCATTAGCAAACTGCCCCACTGTGTTGAGTGAGTAATGTTGCCAGTGGTCCAAGACCAGTCCCTATCCAATTTTCCTTATCCACAATCATTTTCTTATTTTTACTATGTATTATTGTCCACTGACAAAATCTGGTTTCCAAATCCAAGAGATGTAAAACTAACATACTTTCTTTATCCATATCTTTAACTCCATAGCCGCTACCTCATTTGAAATCTCATATTAAGGGCAGACTTACTACAAGCCAGCATGATGTCCTTCGATATTTTATAAATCTCACATCCTTCAAGCTTCTTATATTCTCCAATCTCTTTATTTCTGCATCATTTACTAAAATGTTGAATGTTTTGCAGTTTGGATGGACATTCTTTAATTTCTTTAGTGGAGAGGTGTTGGAGAAATTTGCTCAATAAGTTAAAGGTCACAAAGCACAGTTCGAAGTGAAATTGACAAACAGTTTATTAGTACAGCCATAGCGCGGAAGAGAAACTGACTAAGTTGAAACAGTACAGACAGTCTGCTCAGGCAGTTGAGGATTCTATTTCCAGAGCTGAGGATGAGACCAGTTTTTATCATGTTAAAAATCACACAACACCAGGTTATAGTCCAACAGGTTTAATTGGAAGCACACTAACCTGGTGTTGTGTGATTTTTAACTTTGTACACCCCAGTCCAACACCGGCATCTCCGAATCAGTTTTTATCATAATCTTGTACAATAAGTCTAATTAAGAATGGGGAAAATACAATGTACCTGGAAATGGAGTAATCTAATTACAAGGATGCTAATTGGAAAACAGTTATCGGATGAATGTCCTGTTCCTTCACACAATGTCGATGGTTCCATCCCTCTTCACAGGTAGGTGTTAATGTCTCCTCTAAAGTGGTGAGATGCTTCCATTGTCTTGTCCTGGGAGCAATGCTCTTGCTGGTGCATGTCTGACCTGCTCTTTGTGTGTCTTTGGTATTGCTGGGTTGTGAAACTGCCCTCGGGGCTTTGGGATAGCTGTGTTGCTCTGACATTGTTAGTGGGAGTTTGAAGTGTATTCCCTTGTCTGCGAGTGCTGTCTAGTTTGGCTTGTCAGCCTGCCTGGTCCCTGCTGAGGCATTCTGGGTGTTTTTTTGGTACTGTTGGCCAATTTTGCTTTTGTGGGCCTATCCCGGGTTGGCAGAGTGGCATATATTTTCCCACAAGAGGTTATATTCCATTGAAAGAATGCAATCGTGTTCTAATTGTGTAAATTGCTAATTTAGAGAGTTTACAAACACAAAAGCTTTGTTGTTTTCCATATCCAGTTTCATCTGCACATTCTTTATCAATGACCAACTTCACTAGATACAACACCCATGTTAATAAAATGGTCAATTCCACAATCTTACAAGGAATGATGACTTTTTTAAGGATTTTAATGTGTCACCATCCCACAAATTTGAAACCAGTGGAATTCTCAAATTGCTTAACTTTGTCGGAGAATCTCTGCAGAGTTTTAGCCACACTATGCCACACACTGTAGACTGTGTTACACTGCACAATTGAAAGACTCTACCATTAACACATTCACGACTGAGCTGAAAATTCATGTAACCAATACAATGTCTTCCAGTTGATGCATATTTGCACCTTCCTACTCCAAATATTCCATTCCATGTTTAGTTTTGAGTATTTTATTATATCATTTGGGACAGTTCATGCCATATGGATCTTTAAATCATAACTGAGACTGGGCATTCCTGAGGTTCATTGATTTATCGTAAATTCCAAAATCGCTTTGCTTCCCAAAATTATGAAAAGCATTTCAGTCTTCATTTTTCTTAGATACAATTCTCCTTCCATACTGTTGCCTGTGACTGTTTTGAGACAGTCTCAGTGTTCCGTTACTGTTGCGTCTTCCATTTCTGATATATCATTGACTGCTCCCTCCACATCACGAACACTGCTAGAAAGGTAGGCTTTCCAAGGATTTGTTTTTTTTAGAGCTTCCAATATTTGATCTAGCAATCTGAGTTTCCCTACAATTTTAACTCCTGCAGGCAGAGATTAAAGTCTGTCCATACTCAATTCTTTGGCAAGTCTAATAACTAAAGTACAAGCACACATTGGGGAATTTGCAACTGCAAATTCTACAGTCTTGCATACAATCTACTGAACTCCATTAAGTACTCTTCCATGGAATTACCTTCACTCTTTCTAAATTTGTCAGAATCTGTCCCCACATCATAAACATTCAGTAAATCAGCTTTTAAATTAATTTGTTAATTTTCATGAATAAATCTGTTCAAACCTTCGTCTATGTTCAAATCATCTGATCTAGTTCTGAAAAAAAATACTGTTTCTTATCCTGCTTCACTATCACAATGAGACTATGAAGGTGATACCTTGTTTCCTCTTTAATAAAGAAGTTACACAAGTCCACATTGAAACTTCATTCTTGCACTGGTCATACAGTTTCCACTCAGAAAACAGGGTGTATAATTGTACCCTGAAAGATTACATTCTGATGTATTCATTTGACCAATATGGACATTAAAAATTAAATAATTTTAGACAATGTCCATACACTTGCAGTTAGAGTTTTATTTCAACCAAGCACACACAATAAAACCCAGGCAGTTTCTGGCTGTTTTTTTTCTTTATATATGAATACAGTAAACTAACTAGTTCACAACTCCTTGTTACCTTTAATTCCCAGATATTTACCATCATATTAATAGGACAAGATACCAACACTGCTCATATATAAGGACTTTGTCACTTCCTCCAGTTTTTACTCTCTTTCTAGCCCACACTGTTTTGTTTTCCTGCACTTCCTACCAGCTCTTGGGGGGAGGGGTGGGGGGTCAAGTTTATTTCAGCATTGATGCACTCAAACCTGGCTCTCCTTCGAGGACTAAACTTAGTTTCTGCTGAAACTTTTTTCCGCCTGGGTGTAATGGGTTTTCTTCCCCCCCCCACACACAATCATTGCCTTGAGATATTTATGCAGCCTCCCCCAATGCTGATCGCCATGTTGTACAATGCAATACCAAATACAGCTGGTGTGCTACCTCCAAACCTGCTTCCCATGTATTTTAACCAACTCTCACATAGACACAGAACAATAGGAACCAGCCCTTTGGCCCTCCAACCCCGCACCAACACGTTTTGCCCTCCCATACTAAAACTGTCTTCACTTACAGGATCTGTATCCCTCTTTTCCCGTCCTATTCATGTATTCGTCCAGATGCCACAATCTTCCTTAATTGTTCTTCCTGTACTAACTTCCTGTGTAATTTAGGAGTGGTGGAGGATAAACCACATTTGAGATATTATGGACCAGACCAGACCAGACCCTCTAAATTTTTTTAAGAAGGTAGCCTAGACTCTAACTTTTTCTTATTTCAAAGGCAAATATAAAGTGCTGTGTTCAGAAAAATATTTCAACTGGTTAAGCTACTCAGTGTTAAGCAAAACACAATTTATTCAAACATTATAGTTAAAATGCAGCAAAAGAAAGCAGAACATAGAATAATTTACCTCTATTGGATAGCATAACGGAATAATAGGCAGAGTAACCATTACTAATTAACTGTTCCAATATAGTAACATCACATCAACACACCCCTTAGCAGAAACACCCCAGTCAGAAACAGATTATCTCAGATGCAATCCAGCAGCAGGAAGAGAGAAAAAATATCAAGTGAGAACTCAGAGTAACAGCCAGGAGACATTTACTGCAACCTCCGATCCCGATGAGACCCCAACAGCAACTGCTGCTGAATCTCAAAGCTCAAAAACTAAAAATGAGAAATCCTGGTTGGTGAGTGCTGGCCACACCCATCCAGGCTGCTTCTATTGTTCTAACTTTCAAAAAAATCCCCAAGGCCTCACAAGTTGTTCATCTTGTCATAGACTGCTCTACATCTCTCCTCCAATTTCTCTCTAAGAAACCAGCTCAAAACACACCTCTTAAAGCCTCTTGATCAATAACAGTCACGGGGAAAAGACAGCAAAAGCAAGAGTTAAAGCCACAATCAGATCAGCCCTGATTTATGTTGAAGCTCATAATCTAACCTGGTTTGAGGGGTTGAATGGGCTACTGTCTCAATTCAGGGTGACATCTCTATCAGAGTCATATTGCAAACACTCAGAATATCAGGTTTAAAAATGAAAGTTTGTGATATCAAAGCCTTTCCAGCCTAAAGCTAGGGTGAGATATTTCAAGTGCTGCTCATTGTCTCTCATAGACTTTGTGGATTTTCAGTTTCCCGAAAAAAATGTCAGGCTGCACACATTCTGCCTTGTTCCTATGTACACACTCTGCCTGTTCCTGAATATACAGGCTGTCAACACCTGTACACACAGTCTGCTTACCCTTCTATACAGTCTGCCTGACCCTGTGCAGCTGAGCTTTCAGGCTGCAAGCAGACATTTTGTGTGGAATTCCCCCTTCTGGGTGACATCACAAGTTGAGGGGAGGAGGGATTTCCTGTGACAACAGCCGAGGGAGACAATCAGTACAAAATGTCTGCTGTCAGCTGTCAGGCTTCCAGCTGGAGAGAGCTGCAGTCAGAAATGCTGCACAGAGAGAGAGATGGGGGGGGGGGGGGCGCTGCAGGTTCTGGACTGTATCTGTTACAGACCCTTCCCTTCACAGCAATGGCCAGTCAGAAAGATCAATATCCATCGCGATAATAATGCTATACAATTTCTTCCCTGTAAAATGTCTTACAGGGAAAAATTAATTCACACAAGGTGGCGCTGGCAGATAACAAGTGGTTTCCACAGCAGTGATCTCTATCACTTCACTCTTTCTGGAACCGTATGTATATGTTTCATAAATTGAATGAAGTTTTTGTTTTGGAGCGCAGCCTTCTGTTTTGTAATTAATAGTCCTGGAAAAATGCTCTCGTTTCCCCAGTGCCTTTTGTTGCAGCCTCTCAGTTTGCGTCATAAACCTTCAGAGATTTAGATGCAATGACTCCTCTAGTTCAGCAACTTGACAGGGGGGAAAAAGGCAAGACTCTGTGCAGGACTGGAGTTCATGTTGCAATGGAGAGCACCGACACTACGGGCCGAATGGTTTCCGCCAGAACCTGCCAAATCTATCCTGGATATGTGGCACATGTATTCAATCAGATCTTTTCTCCATCAATGGGGGTTCAGAACCCAGGGACTAGAGGTCATTCTCCCAATCCCTTCGAGAAAGGACAGTGAAGGCGACTACTCATAAGGCTCCTTAGTAACAGTCCATGACATTGGGAACAAAACAGAAATTGCTGGAAAAACTCAGCAGGCCTGACAGCATCTGTGGAGAGAAAGCAGAGTTAACGTTTTGGGCTCTGTCATTTTGGAATGCTAAATTAGCAAAGATAGAGGATTGGCTGACTCATAGAGTTCAGAGAATGGGATGGGGGAGAGGGGGAGCAGTTTCGAATTATAACCTCTAATAAGTGCAGTGCCACAGGGGTCAGTGCTAGGGACACAAATATTTACAATATATGTTAATGACCTGGGTGCGGAAAGTGAATGTACGAAAGCCACGTTTGCGGATGATACAAAAATAAGTGTGAGGGCAGATGGTGAGGGTGGTACGATGGCTGAGTGGTTAGCACTGCTGCCTCACAGCACCGGGGACTCAGGTTTGATTCCAGCCTCAGGCAGTTGTCTGTGTGGAGTTTGCACATTCTTCAGTGTCTGTGTGGGTTTCCCCCAGGTGCTCCAGTGTTTCCTCCCACAGTCCAGTTAGGTGGATTGGCCATGTTAAATCAGAAGGGAACCAAAGCTGTTCACTGTATTCCAGCTGTGGTCTGACGAGTGCCTTGTACAGCTTTAGCAATACTTCCCTTTTTTTTAATACACCAGTCTCTTTGAAATTAACACCAGCTGTCCATATACTTTCCCTATTAACCATTCCATTTGGAAGATAGCTTTTTGTGATTCAAGCACAAAGAGCCAAATCCATATAGACTGTAGCTTTCTGTAGCCTTTCTATATTTAAATGTGAATAGCTTTGGTTCCATTATCTAAGGAAAGACGCATTGGCATTGGAGGCAGTCCACAAAAGGTTCACCAGGCTGGCACTGGGATTGGAGAAAGTGAGGACTGCAGATGCTGGAGATCAGAGTCAAAAAGTGCAGTGCTGGAAAAGCGCAGTGAGTCAGGCAGCATCCGAGGAGCAGGAGAGTCAACATTTTGAGCATAAGCTCGTCATCAGGAATGTGATGAAGAGTTTCTGCTCGAAACGTCAACTTCCCTGCTCCTTGGATGCTGCCTGACCAGCTGTGCTTTTCCAGCACCACACTTCGGATACTGAGTTTGGAGGATTTTCTTATGACACGAGGTTAAGTAGATTGAGACTGTATTCATTGGAGTTTAGAAGAATGACAGCTGACCTTATTGAAATACACAAGATTTTTCAGGGACTTGACAGCATTGATATTAAGAGGCCAGACCATCAGACTAAGAAATAAAAACAAGAGCAGATGATCATGGCCGATCTAACATTCCAGGCATCCACTTTCCCACTCTCTCCCATAAACCTGCTTCCCTTACTGATCAGGAATTTATCTACCTCAGCCTGACATATACACAAGGACTCTACCCCACTGCTCTCTTTGGCTAGGATTTCCAAAGACTCAAAATCCTCTGAGAGAAGAAATTCCTCCTCAAGGTTGTTTCTCTTTGAGGAAGAGTCTAGGACTAGGGGGAATTTCTCAAAGTAAGGGACAGAAATGAGGAGGAATGTCTTCTTTCGGAGGGTAGTGAGTCGGTGGAATTCTCTATTACAGAGGACTGTTGAGTTTGGGTCATTATATTCCAAGGCTGAGATAGACAGATTTTGAAATCAGTACAGAAATAAAGGGTTATGGAGATAAGGCAGGAAAGTGGAGTTGAGGATTATCGGATCAGCCATGACCTCATTGAGTGACAGAGCAGACTCAATAGGCTGAATGATCTCGTTCTGCTCCTACATCTTATAGTCTTATGAGGCTCACTGTTGCTCACGCCAGACCATTGGTAACAAGAGGCTCCTTCAGCTTGTTCTGCCATTAATTAAGGTTAAGACTGGTGTGTGACTGAACTCCATATTCCACGATACCTCTGGTTACCAAACATCTTTCTACCTCAGAAATAAAATTAAAAATTGAAGGGAATTTCAAATTATCACCATTGTGTACTGCAGGATTTACTCATCTTGTTCCCTAAAATGTCGAGCTCTAATTTTCAGACTACAGTCTCTAGTCCTCAGCTCCCCAGCCAGTGGTAATAGTTTTCTCTATCTGTTCCCCTGTCGTTCATTCCCAGCCAGTTACATGTGGCATTACACACTTTAGGAAGGAGGCAAAGGCTGTAGAGATGCTGCAGAAAAGATTTGAACAAAAAGTGCCAAGGATAAGGGACTTCGGTTATGTGGATAGAAACCGTGCTAGAAGTATTTAAAGTCATGAAGGGTCTACACAGAATATATGGTGAGAAACTATTCCTAATAATACATTAATGAGTGGCACAGTGGCTCAGTGGTTAGCACTGCAGCCTCACAGCGCCAGGAAGCTAGATTCGATTCCAGCCTTGGGTGACTGGCTGTGTGGAGTTTGCATGTTCTCTCTGTATCTGTGTGGATTTCCTCCAGGTACTCTGGTTTCCTGCCACAATTCAAAGATGTGCAGGTTAGGTGAATTGGCCGTGCTAAATTGCCCGTAGTGTTAGGTGCATTAGTCAGGGGTAAATGTAGGGGAATGGGTCTGGGTGGGTTGCTCTTCGGAGGGTTGGTATGGATTGGTGGGGCCGAAGGGCCTGTTTCCACACTGTAGGAAATCTAATCTAATCTAAACTGCCCATAGTATCAGGGATTTGCTGGCTAGGTGGATTAGCCATGGGAAATGCAGGGTTACAGGGGTGGCTTTGGGTGGGATACTCTTCAGATGGTCAGCGTGGACTTGATGGGCTGAATGGCAACTTTCCATGCTGTAGGGATTCTATGATGAAGAACCAGAGAACACTAATTTAAGATGCTCAGCAAAAGGTCCCAACATGGACAAGAGTAAAACTTTTTTTATGCAGCGAGTGGTGACTGTGGTGGAAGCAAATTCAAAAATGGTTTGCAACAGGGATTGAGGTACAGGACTGAAAGGAACCTCTGTGGGGTTCTGGGGAAAGTGGAGTTGCTCAAGAAGTGAACAGAATGATTCCTTTCTGTGCTGTAACCATTCTAAAATCTGTGCAATGTTATAAATTGCACAGAAACAGGCCATTCAGCCCGACAATTCCATGCTGGCACTTGTGCTCCAATCAAGCCACTTCTATCTTTCCCCAACTAAGTTGACCAACAAAACTTTATATTTTCTCTCTCATTCACTCTGAGCTTCAACGCATCCAAACTACTCACTTCAGGCTCTGCCTGTGGTAACAAGTTCTACAATTTCACTATTCCTCAAGGATAGAAGTTTCTTCTAAATTCCCCTGGTGACTATCTTACATTAACAGCCTCTAATAGTGCTCTTCCCCACAAATTGAAACATTCACTCTAGATACTCTTGATCAGAATAATTACTCTTTTTAAAATGGTTGATTTGCTCACAAAGTAATTGCGTGCAATGGCCATGTTGCACCCAGTTGGAGCTGTTGCTTATTGGTTGGGTTTGGACTCCCTTGCAATTGATTCTTGGTTGGATTTGGGCTCCCCCGCCATTGGTTATTGGTTGTGTTTGTGCTCTCCTGTCATTGGTTATTCGTTGGGTTTGGACTCCTCTGTCATTGGTTATTGGTTGGGTTTGGACTCGCCTACAATTGATTCTTGATTGGATTTGGGCTCCCCCGCCATTGGTTATTAGTTGGGTTTGGGCTCTCTTGCCATTGGTTTTTGGTTGAGTTTGAGCCAGATGGAAGCTGCTAACTGATTGATTGATCTGCCCAGAATAGCAGCACATCTACATGTCCTGCATTTCCATTCTCACCCACCTATGCCCATCACTACATCAGATCGCCAAATGGTTGGTTTTCTCACATATGTCCAGGTGAGGGTAAAATCTTCATCAACATGTCTCTCTCTCCAGCAATAAACAGACAAAGTAAGCTTTTCAGAGGCATGTTCACAAACCTTTGGAAAAGGCAGGACAGGTTGATGCAGTTAAAGAGGCCAGTGGACTTTGTAAGTAAAAACAAAAAGAGTTTTGTAAACTTTTACAAATCTCTGTTCAGCTCAGCAGAAGTATTGTATCCAATTCTGGGCTTCACACTGTACAAAGGGAGGCAAGGACTTGAAGGAGAATGCAGAGGATATTTATCAAGGTGACACCAAGGATCAGGGACTTCCGTTCTCTGGAGAAGCCAGGATCGCTCTCCTTGGAGCAGAGACGGTCTAGTGAAGACTAAGAGCAAAGGGGGAAAATACTCTTCTGGCTGGGAATTCAATGACAAGAGATCATTGGTAGTAAGTAGTCACCAAATATAAGTGGGTATGTACTAGAATATAAATACAGCCCTTTATTCCAAGGGCTATTTAACTATAGAATACTTTACTATAGAGGAAAATCAAGGCAGGGATCAAAGCATTCTTAAAGGAAAAAATGGGTACACATTTGAAGTAGAGGAAAACACGGGCTAATGAGCAGCAAGATTCATTATAGACTGATTTGGCACAGGCAGCTTCAGCCAAGTCGCCTTCTGTGCTATAAAAGTTTAATAATTATTTTGTTAATTTGTTCGACTTGGATCTCTTAAGAAACAAATGTGCTGCAGAATTTTATTAAGTGTGTTAATTGCCCAGTAACCTTCTAGAAAGCACTTGCCAACATCTGAAATAGTAATTCAAGAAGGCAGCGGTTTCAGAACCACCTGACACAGTATTTTGAAGTGTCTAACAGTTCTAATCAAAAGGATAACTTGTATTTATAAGCTCAGCGTTCACAACCTCAGAAGTGCTTTATAGCCAATTGAAGTATGACTGAGGTGCAGGCACTTCATCAGATGAAGGAGCAGCGCTCCGAAAGCTAGCGCTTCCAAATAAACCTGTTAGACTATAACCTGGTGTTGTGTGATTTTTAACTTTGTACACCCCAGTCCAACACTGGTGTCTCCAAATCATGGCAGCCAACTTACACACAGCAAACACCTCTAAACAGCAATCAGGTCACCAGTAACCAGTGATGTGTATACCACAAAGTGATAAAGTCAGGAGCACAGTGGTAATCTCACTGGATTAGTAATCTAGAAGATCAGACTAATGCTCTGGGGAACATGGTTTCAAATACTCAATTCAATTCATAAAAATCCAGAACTGAAATCTAGTCTCAGTGATCTTTAGACTATCATTGTCATAAAGACCCATCTGTTTCCTAATGTCCTTCAGGGAATGATATCTGCTGTCTGGTTTGACCTACCCGTGACTACAGAACCACGTGTTTATTTGGTGTGTAACCGTAGGGACTCGGTGAAAACACCATTGTGGAATTAATGTTATTCAATACTTCCACTGCCAAGAAAAACACCCACATTGCCGGGGAACCAATAACAAGCAAAGCCCAATAAGAGCAAAACTTAAGTGAATAAAGTGATACAGGTGGGTAGAGGGTAGGGATCAAACTGGAATTGGAGGGGGAGTAAAGCACTCCACCACCACCCATCGCGGTGCCCACCTCCCCCAAAAGACATCAAGAGTGTTAGTAGACAATTTGTGCTCCCTCTCCAGGGACACCCAGGCTCGAATATGACTGCAGAACAGAGGCGGGCAGTCGACAGAAATTACCCCCTCCACAGCCCGCTGCCTGAACCTGTTAACGATCAGCCTTGCCAGGCCCAGGAGCAGACCCACGAGGAGATCCTTCAACCTGCCCACAGTGGGTGCCCAGAGATCAGGAGCGCGTGGCTGAAGTGTAACCAAAAACATGGCAACAGGTTCTTCAGGTAACTAGGAAGTGCAAACGCCCACAATCAATATACGCACGCAATCCACAGACTCCACAGTGCCGCAAAACACACAGTTGGGCTGGGAGTCTGTGAGCCACTGCAATCTGTGGTTACAAGGACTGCTACATGTAACAGCCTTCACACTAAGCCCTTGAAGGAAAGAGGGAGGGCTCCTACATAAAGAGCCTTCCACTGGGGATCCCACTGTCCCGAGGTAAATGGGCACACATGTGTGTCTGAGCGGTTGATAAAAGAGCAGAAGTGGATGGTGTGCAGCAGCATCAGTCTGGACATAGCCTGCTGTTTTGCTTCCCTGAAAGGCATACAATGTACATTTCGGAAGTGGCTCAGGTTGTGGGGCATAGGCTCCTGGGGCCAATGTGAAATTCTGTCTGGGCAGGGATAGGCACAGATGGAATTCCACCGCACACCTGGTCATCCTCCAACTGGTGTAGGATGTCAGGTCCAACCACTGCCATTTTAAGGCATCGGATGGCAGTGATTGTGAGCCGGACTCCTACCGCTGCCCTGCGAGCCAATACGATTAACTTTTAAAAGCCATTTAGTTCAAGGGCAATTAGGGCTGGGTAATCAATACTGACCTTGTCAGTGTCACCCACATTTTCATTTTCCTCATCAACCTGTTCAAAGGGGATATTGCATACATCGAGAGCGGGTAGCTCTTGAACCTCAGCCTCCTGGCCGAGAGGTAGGGGAAAACATGCCATGAAAGAACAACAAACTGTTTAAACAAATCGATTTGTGTATATTGTTTATGCTGTGTGGGTGTGGCTCAATTGCTGTTCCTTCAATTATGATTAGAGTGGTACTGAAAAAGCACAGCAGGTCAGGCAGCATCCGAGGAACAGGAAAATCGACGTTTCGGGCAGGAGCCCTTCATCAGGAATCTTCCAGTACCACTCTAATCATGAGGAGAAAGTGAGGACTGCAGATGCTGGAGATCAGAGCTGAAAATGTGTTGCTGGAAAAGCGCAGCAGGTCAGGCAGCATCCAAGGAGCAGGAGAATCGACGTTTCAGACATAAGCCCTTCTTCAGGAATTTCTGAAGGGCTCATGCCCCTTGGATGCACTCTAATCATGACTCTAATCTCCAGCATCTGCAGTCCTCACTTTCGCTTAGTTCCTTCAGTCAAGTTCAGTGATTCAGTTATGATCCACAGTTTGTGTCATCGTTGGAGATTTTCTTTGCAATTTCCTACAATCAACACCAATCTCTCCAGTCAGTCCAAGAGGGGAACGGTGAAAATACAAAACAGAAACAGCCAGGAATGCAGAGGTTTGCTGAGTGTGTTTGTGCTGTAGATACTCCCAGGTCGGATCCAGCACAGACGAGCAGGAAAGCTCCATAACTCCCAGTCTCGATCCTGGTAGAATGGGAATGCTAGCTTGTGCTCTTCCTGGTGCTGCCTGGCTGGCTGTGTTCCTCCAGCCTCCTGCTTGTCTACTTAGGAGTCCAGCATCTGCTGTTAATTTGTCTCTAGGCCAGTGGCGCTGCTCCATATGGAGCCAAGCAGTTTGAACTCGTTAGGAATGCACATTTCTTGTGCAATCAGCTCCAAGACTGGAACCTGGGGTTTCTGGCTCAGAGGCAGGGACACTGCCCACACTGTAGACTGTGGGTATTATAGAGTCATTCTGCACAGAAAAAGCCCTTGGCTCATCGAGTGTGCACTGACAATAACTCCCACTAAATGTGTTTTTATGTCAATTTCCTGGACTTGTCCCATATCCTTGAGTGTTATATGTCAAGTGCTGACCCAAATATTTTTAAAGGTTTCCAGGCAGTGCAGTCCAAATTCCCATCACCCACTGAGCGAAAACGTTTTCTCCCAAAACCCCTCTGAATCTCCTGCCCCTTGCCCTAAAACTATGCCCTCTTATGATTGACCCCTCAACATGAGAAACAGCTGCTCCCTACACTCTATCCATGCCCCTCATAATCTTATGCACCTCCATCATGTCTCCCCTTCAGTCTTCTCTGCTCGAAAGAAGACAATCCAAGCTTATCTAGTCTCTCCCTACAGCTCAAGTGCTCCATCCCAGACAACATCCCAGTGAACCTCCTCTGTATCCCCTGTAGTGCTATCACATCTTTCCTGTAGTGAGGTGACCAGACTGCACACAGTACTCCAGTTGTGACCTAACCATCGCTCTGTACAACTCCAACGTCATATCCTTGTTCTGATACTCCAGACCTCAACTTGTGTAAACTATACTGGATCTGTACAATTTCACACAACAATCCACCAACCTGTGGCTCTATCTTGGGGTAGGGGAATTTCTAGCTACTGCCCCAGTCATCTCCACTTCGAAATATCTCCAGGAACATCAGCTTCTGTACACGCTACATCACTCTCAGCAGTGATAATGCATTGAGCTAAACAACACGCCTAACACCGCGACAGTGACAGCTTCGTTGGATGTGAACTCAAAACAGCTCGTAATCTGCTCCGTGCACCCTTATCTCCAGCGGCAGTAGCTGAAAATGTCAGTGCAATACGGAGAACACTGTGTGTTGCCGAGAGGACCAAAACCGCTTCTGTTAGTATTGCCAATTTTAAAACCCCTCCCTCTACAACAACCACCAAACAAATTTACTATTAGTCCTTCCGATGAATGATCCGTTTAAACATGCTCCGGATGCCCCGCTCTGACTGCGATCCCTTCAAGCCTCTGCCGGAGCGATGAATCAATCAGCTATGCAGCAACTTCCCCGGGGGGACGGTGCAGAGCAGCCAGAGGGGGAAACCCTGTTTAAAGCCGGCGAGCGCTAAGACCCAGTGGCTGTCAACCCAAGCAAAGCTGTGCGGAGGCAGAAAGCGGTGCTGCGGCTCCAGCTGACCACGAGGTCCCAGCTGTTTCCCGCCATTGCTGAATGTTTTTACTACAACAGTGTATGTGTAAAAAAAAACACGCGAATCTGCCAACAACAGCTTTGATCTTCTTGTGTGTGTTTTGGAAACTGGATTGCAAAAGATTCGATGGCTTATTACGCGGGGCAGAAGACCTTGCAAGAATTCCGCAAAGCGGAGAAGGAAGTGATTGGAGGCTTATGCAGGTTTGTACCCAGTTTGTTTATTTCTGAAACAATGTATCAATGGAGAAGCATCAGGAGAGGGAGACATTTAGATAGGACGTCCACGTGGATGGGTGTTGAAAGGGGGCAATCCCAGAGTATTGCGCCGGGGGAGGGTCAAGTTCCCTGTAAAGTAAGAATGCAGAAGGAGCAGCTGAACAGAATTTTGGTCCTTTTAAAAAAAATACAAGGAATAAAGCTAAACTAGGAAACGGGAACCTTTGCAGCAGTCGCGGGAAGCAACCACGTGGGAATCGCTTGGATCACCAAATGTTCCATTTTGGAATCTCTCAGCGATTGTATCCAAAGTTTACAACATTTAATAATGTATCTGTGTTCCAAAGGACCGCGCACGTGGGGAATTCCCTCTGCTGCTACCTCCTCTCAATCAGATTCTCTCCGCTTCTTGTCCAGCAGATAATGGCCGCTCCTCTTCTCTCTAATTTGTTTTGTAATAGAGGGATCCTCCCACTTTTTTTTTAGAAATTCGTGTCCTCCTTCTAAACAAACAAAAGTTGCTTTTTCTTCCCCACCTCCATCTGTTTAAATTTTTCATTTTACCTTTAATGATTGGCAAGTTCTCCTCCCAATATTTATTTTCGCAGGATTTGAGAGGAGAACCCCTATTCTGTTTGTTGTTGCTAGTAGTAGGAACTGCGTACAAGCCTGAGATAACGCATTTTAAAGCTTGCTTCATAACCCTGTTCCGGTTGCATTTCTCCTCGGAGGAGCCAGGACAGGAGAATAATTGCGTGTCGGTGGGTCGCCTGATCTGAGACGAGTTAGGTTTGAATGCACATCTTTAAACGGATCTGTCCACTCTTTTACCGCATCACCCTCGCCGAAAAAAAATCCAATTGGAATCCAGTGCCATATTTTGTTGATCGCCGCGTAGTAAGATTTCGCTAACTGTTGAGGGAAAGTGCCTGCACACAACCATCGCAGAGCAACTTTAATGAACAATCAATATATTTAATTTAAACTTCTCATTCATTTTATTTTTCAAAATGGGAAGGAGGCGTGCGATGCAACGGAATTAAAATTTAAGATCACAAATTCTAAAAAGTGCCTTAGAAAAATACGTAATTACCAGACATTTGTTTAGAAACTTGACCACCTTATCCAGTTTGTGAAAGATGTAATGACCTCCATACACGTTCAAAATAGACCCTATTTACCATGAATGTGAATTTTTGAAAGAAAAATGCAAGTCATTAGAAAGACGAAGTAAACTGTTTCCTTCTTTTTTAAAATAAAACTTGTATTAGTAATTTATTACGTGCAATTGTAATTGTAAAAGACCCGTAGTACTGGAACTCATTGAAGAAGTTTAGAGAGGGACATGTGGTGAATTTTATGAATGGGCCTGCAATTGACTCGAGTGTTGGCGAATACGATTGGTTGACGAAGCTGTAGTCGCTGTGTGATGGGCAGCGTCGCAAGGGGGCGTGAACTCTGGGGTGTTTCGAACTGACTTCTGTTTACGCTCGTGGGTCTGTGCACTGTACAGTCCACTGCATCAGCAGGATCCTCTTAATATAATGTTCTGTCCCTTCATCGCTGCTCGTGTCTATTTTTAAATAAAAAGAACTGTTGCATGTTATGGTGTCGATGGTCGCCATGACTTGGAGGTGCCGGTGTTGAACTGGGGTGTACAAAGTTAAAAATCACACTACACCAGGTTATAGTCCAACAGGTTTATTTGGAAGCACTATTTTCGCAGCGTCGCTCCTTCATTAGATGGCTGTCGAGGTTAGGGATGAAGGAGATGTTGAGGTTAAGATTAGATGAGATTCCCTACAGTGTGGAAACAAGCCCTTCGGCCCAACCAGTCCACACTGACCCTCCGAAGAGTAACCCACCCAGACTCATTTCCCTCTGACTAATGCACCTAACACTATGGGCAATTTAACATGGACAATTCACCTGACCTGCACATCTTTGGGCTATGGGAGGAAACCCACACAGACAGTCGCCCAAGGATGGAATATGAACCTGAGACCCTGGTGCTGTGAGGCAGCAGTGCTAACCACTGAGCCACCATGCCACCAATGGATGAAGCATTTGGAGTGCCTCTCCTACATTAGGTGGTTGTGGAGGTTAAGGATGAAGGAGCAGCGCTCCAGAAGCTAGTGCTTCCAAATAAACCTGTTGGACTATAACCTGGTGTTGTGACTTTTTAACTTTGTAGCATTTTGTTGTTTTAACCCAAAATACAGTTGCTGTGGATCAACTGTGACTGAGTGGATCATACACATGCCTCTGAGTCAGCCAATTCAAGTTCCAGTTCAGGGCTTGAGCTCAAAAGTATGACACTGCAGTGTAGTACTGAGCAGGTGCAACATTGTGGCAAGTAATATTTGTGCTACACACAGACCAGGTCCAAAAGATAGAATCTAATGATTTCCCCTTAATAGTCAATAGCAATATAATTGCTGAATCCATTGATATCAACATCCTGGGGGTTACCTTTGACTAGAAACTGAGCTGGACCCACCATAAGAATATGATGGCTACAAGATCAAATCAGAGTATGAGTTGAAACATGCAGCACTGGAAAAGCACAGCAGGTCAGGCAGCATCCAAGGAGCAGGAGAATCACCGTTTTGCGCACAAGGAATTCCTGATGAAGGGCTTATGCCTGAAACGTCAACTGTCCTGCTCCTCAGATGCTTCCTGACCTGCTGTGCTTTTCCAGCGCCACACTTTTTGACTCTGATCTCCAGCATCTGCACTCCTCGCTTCCTCCGGGTCAGAGCGTGGGAAATCTGTCGCAAATAACTCCACCTAAATGCCCAAAGCCTGGCCATCAGCTCCAACAATATTCAAGAAGCTTGACACCATCCAGGACAAGATAGCTGCTTATTGGCACCTCATCTGCCCCCTTAAACAATCACTCCCTCCACCACTAACACACAGTGACAGCACTGCATACTACCTATACACTGCAGTTGTTCAGCAAGGTTCCTTAGACCACACCTTACAAACCCGTGACCTCTACCATCCACAAGGACAAGGGCAGTAGGTGAGCAGGGACACCTGCAGGTTCCCCTCCGTGCCACTCACTATCCTGACTTGGAAATATATCACCGTTCCATCATTGTCACAGGGTCAAAATCCTGGAACTCCTTCCCCACCAGGATTTCATGCAGCAAATGGATTGCAGCTCTCCAGGGCAGTTAGGGGTGGGGCAATAAATGACCGTAAAGCCAGCAATGCCCACATCCCATGACACGAGGAATAAATTTTTACACAGCAATTGGTTAAGATCTGAAATGCATCCTTTCAAGATTGACTGATTTAGTATTGTCACCTGCTGAGATATA
The DNA here is from genome assembly GCF_004010195.1 of Chiloscyllium plagiosum. NCBI lineage: Eukaryota > Metazoa > Chordata > Chondrichthyes > Orectolobiformes > Hemiscylliidae > Chiloscyllium > Chiloscyllium plagiosum. Next base: position 18,473,908 of record NC_057748.1, on the reverse strand, counting down.
GTGAAAAGTGTTGTCCTGTGTGCACGAACAGCAGATCTTACCATACAAAGTGCATCAGGGTAGAAGAACAGAGTACAGAATATAGTGTTATAGTTGCAGAGAAGGTGCAGAGAGAGAGAGAGAGAGATCAGAATGAACATTTGAGAAGTCAGTCTAAAAGTCTGATAACAGCGGGGAAGAAACTGTTCTTTAATCTATTCATACGTATTTTCAAACTTTTGTATCTTCTGCCTGGTGAAAGAGAGGATCACTGGGGTGGGAGCGGTCTTTGATGATGTTGGTTGATTTCCCGAGGTAGCGGGAAGTATAGATGGAGTCAGTGGATGGAAAGTTGGCTTGTGTGATGGACTGGGCTGAGTTCACGGCTCTGTAGTTTCTCATAGTCTTGGGAATAGCTGTGATGCATCCAGATAGGATGCTTTCTAGAGTATATCAATTAAAAATTGGTAAGAGTCCTTGTGGACATGCCAAATTTCCTTACCCTGCCGAGGAAGCAGAGATGTTGTTGCGCTTTCTTGATCATCGCATCTACACGGTATGGTGATCATCAGTCCAAGTAACTTGACCTTCTCAACCATGTCCACCTCAGCACCCATGATGTAGACAGGGGCATGCTCTCCACTCTGCTTCCTGAAGTCAATGACCAGCCCCTTTGTTTTGCTGACATTGATGGAGAGATTGTGGTCTTTACACCAAGCCCTCTATCCTATATTCTCTCGCATTCTTGTTTGAAATCCAACCTACAATTTAGTATCATCAGCAAACTTGTAAATGGATCTGTTCGCCGAGCTGGAAGTTTTTGTTGCAAACGTTTTGTCCCCTGACTAGGCGACATCATCAGTGCTTGGGAGCCTCCTGCGAAGCGCTTCTTTGATGTTTCCTCCGGTGTTTATAGTGGTCTGTCCCTGCCGCTTCCGGTTGTCAGTTTCAGCTGTCCGCTGTAGTGGTTGGTATATTGGGTCCAGGTCGATGTGTTTGTTGATGGAGTTTGTGGATGAATGCCATGCCTCTAGGAATTCCCTGGCTGTTCTCTGTCTGGCTTGCCCTATGATAGTAGTGTTGTCCCAGTCGAATTCATGTTGCTTGTTGTCTGCGAGTGTGGCTACTAAGGATAGCTGGTCGTGTCGTTTCGTGGCTAGTTGATGTTCATGTATGAGGATTGTTAGCTGTCTTCCTGTTTGTCCTATATAGTGTTTTGTGCAGAC
>NC_057748.1:18463251-18471976 GCF_004010195.1 Chiloscyllium plagiosum | reverse complement strand
TATACCGACCACTACAGCGGACAGCTGAAACTGACAACTGGAAGCGGCAGGGACAGACCACTATAAACATCGGAGGAAACATCAAAGAAGCGCTTCGCAGGAGGCTCCCAAGCACTGATGATGTCGCCTAGCCAGGGGACGAAACGTTTGCAACAAAAACTTCCAGCTCGGCGAACAGAACCACAACAACGAGCACCCGAGCTACAAATCTTCGCACAAACTTTGAACTTGTACATGGAGTTGAGGCAGAATTTGCCCACACAGTTATGAGTACAGAGGAACCTCGATTATCTGAATTTCAGATTATCCGAAGAAGATTTCAAGGTCCCACAAAAAACGTGACGTTAAAGTGTCATCCTGTTCCCACCTCAGTTGAAGCAAAACGCTCAGAGACATGGTATGATTTTACCTCCTTCATCTTTATTCTGGGCCGTGGAGGGAGAGAGAATGATTGCCCATATGCACAGAGACATGAGTTCTCAGTCTTTTCTCGAACAGCTGTTTCTTAGTGAATTATGTAGTCACTTTACAGGGAGGAGCATGAGATAAGGCAACATACATATTGATTGGGTGGCTGTTACAATCAGCGAGTGTCAATAGTAGAGATTAAGCCATCTGGCATTATACAACGAATAACTGGCTCATATATTGAACACTTTTCACCTTGTCAACTGACTTTACATACTGAATGCTCTCTCATCTTGTTAAATGGCTGTACATAATGAATGCTTTTCCACCTTGTAAACCCATTACCCTTGCCTCCAGCACCACATTGAACTGCAAGTTCTTATCTGATCTGAGTCATGTTCAACTGAACTTCTTGTTTCACAAAACTCAGAATTTAACTCTTTCCCTGCCTGCTCATTCCCTCTCCACATTCTCAAAAGAGGTAAATGAATTTGGATTACCTGTACTGAAGAACAGGTAATGCTGGCAGAAACAAAGAAACACAAGCAGCTCATGCATCAGCGACTGGATTTTTTTTAGATAAGAGTTGTTACACAGCCCTTTGCAAAAGTAAGTGTTTTACAGTACAAGGTACTCTTGTCACTTTATGGCGGAGAATGTAAATGCATGTGCGAGGCAGTGCGTCTTGTCTTTCTTTCGTGAGACTGTGTTCCTGGAAACTGACAAATGCTCTTGCGATCGTAGAAGCTATTTGGGACCTTGTTTAATGCTGTCTTCATCACTCCTTGCAATGGAAACTACTGCTGCATTTTTAATAAGGTTTCTCATGTTATCATTGCTTTATTTAGTTCATCATGTGAAATCTGTATGGTCTTGCACTCAATACATTAAAATTGTAGATATAAATAAATTCTCTGGTAGAGCATGTCTTCCCTTGTTTAAGGTAACATCAATTATCTGAATAATCAATTATCCGAATGAAGTAGTGCCTGCCCATTTCGTTTGGATAATCTAGTTTCCTCTTGTGAGAAACAAAGCTCACTGCCAAATAATCTTAGTCCGAGTCAAATTCTGAAGCAGTCTTTATTCATACATTCTTGCAAGACTGAGTGTCTAAAAAGTAGGCACACCCCTGAACAATTTCAGTACATTTTTATACAGTCTCTGTGAGTCTCTCTGTACTTCCCCTTTTATCTCATACGTGACAGTTGCAGTTGCTCTGTGCAGTTGCTAATCTAATCGGTTTACCACATCCATCTGTGGCCTGTTGTTAGTGTGCACCCCCACCACACCCCCTATCCCAATAGCTGAGTCTTATGACTTCTGCTGAAGCAACACCGAGTCTTATCACTTCTGAGTACATGACTTATGCAGAAGCAACACTTACACACATTTTCCACACTCTGTATGTCAGGTGTACAGTAAGGGGCTGAGGATGCAGCCTTGCAGGACACCAGTCTTGAGGATTACATTGGAGGATGTACTGTTACCTACTGAATGCAGTGTATAGGTCAGGATGTTGAGGATCCAGTTACAGAGGGGGGAGCTGAGACTTCGGAGTTTAAAGATGAGTTTGTTTGAAATAGGGTATTGAAGGCTGAGCTGCAGTCAGTAAGAGCCTGAGGTTGATATCCCTTGTTATCCAGGTGTTCTAGGGATAAGTGTAGGGGCAGGGAGATAGTGTCTACTGTGGACCTGTTGCATCAATAGGCAAATAGCAAAGAATCATGACGACTTGGTAGGCTGGAGTTGATGTGAGCCATGACAAACTTCTCATAGCACTTCATAATTATGGAGTTCTGAGCCAGCAGGTGATAGTCATTGAGGCATGCTGCATGATTTTTCTTTGGCACCGGGATGATGATGGTCTCCTTGAAGCTGGTGGGGACCAATTCAAGGTAGACTCAGTTGAAGCATTCAAAAGGGAATTGGATCAGTTTTTGAAAAGGGACATTTAGTGCAGCTATGGGGAAAGGACAGGGTAATTGCTTTGGGTGAACTGTCTTACAGAGAGCAGACACAAAGAAAGGGCTGACCGCCTTCCTTTGGGTTGGATTTATGAAAGAAATTTACGACCTTCAGATGAACTTGGAGCCAAGAGGTCCCACTGTACTCCAGGGCCATCTCCCCGGTGTTCTAAACAATATTTATTCCTGAATCAATATCACAAAGACCGGATAATCAATCTTTCTAATCACTTGCCTGTTTGTGGGAATTTGTTAAACACGCATGACTTGTTTCATATGCTATACTTGAACAGGGACTGCTCTTCCAAATAGAACTTCATTGATATTAAAGCACTGTGAGACCTCTCGCAGTTGTGAAAAGCACCATTTCAGTGAAAGGCCTTACTTCCCTCGTAGGTTGTCTAGCACTGAAGGAGGCAATTCAGCCACTGTGCCTGTGTCGGCTCTCTGAAAGAGTTCTCCAATTGGTATCTCCTCTGCTCTTTTCCCTATATCCTTGCAATTCCTTCCTCTAAGTGTTTACATCCAATTTCCCTTTTGAAAGTTGCTAATTTAACTTTAGTCACCTTTGGCTGTTTTAGCAATGACCTTTAATCTGACTGCAGTTCTGAATCTCTGGATGTTTTCCAAATGTTGAAAAAAAATACTTTGTAACAAATTAGTTTGGGAGGGATTTGATAAGGCTTTGCTACACATGAGGGAATTTTCTCATTCTAACCTCCCCCTCCCTATTCCTAAACAAGGTGTGTCATTCTGTGCAGTTGTCCCACAAATGCTTTTTGGTACCTAGTGTGTGGCTATTTCTTTGCATAAACCTAAATATTCAGAGTCAGAGATGTACAGCATGGAAACAGATCTTTCCGTCCAACTTGTCCATGCTGATCAGATACCCTAAACTAAACTAGTCCCTTTTGCCAGCACTTGGCCCATATCTGTCTCAACCCTTCCTATCCATATAGCCATTGCTAATAGAGATTTCATCCACAGAGAACATTTAGGGAATGTAATGTTCCTCTGTGATTGCAATCAGTTAGTCATAGATCCTGACTGGAATACCATATTCTGGTTTCGGAAGTGAACTCCAAGAGGGTTGGAGGGTGATCAAGTGTGGGGTAACGGTGAAGCACAAATTCATTACAACAGATGCTTAGGAATTAGGCAATAGGTTTAGAGAGTGGATTTGGATCAGCTCAGGCTTAGAGGGCCGAAAGGCCTGTTCCTATCAAGGTCTGCGATCCCTCAAGAGGGGCTTCTTGGTTCGAAATCGGTCAAAGGAATCGACAAATGCGGTCTATTCAAAAAGCGAGGTTCATTAGTTTTTATTGAATTAAGGTACCTTGACGCAATTCTATCCAGCATCTGTGTTCCATGATGAAGTTGCGCAATTACATTTGAAAATTACACATTATTTATATGTTTTTTTAAGAAATAGTACAGCCTTAATTACAAGAAAGACCAATCACATATAATAAGGTGACATGATTTACAGCAAGTTAATCCAATGATATTTTCTTTAAGAAGGATATCTAATTTACGTAAATAGTCATGCCATGTGTTAGTTCAAATGGTCAATTAATGTGTCAGTATTCATCATATGAAAACCCTATTGTCCTCTTATCTTTGACCTGCAAGTTAATTCTGCAAATCAGCAGTATGTTCAGCAGTATGGTTTACAGGCCATTTTGTAGTATTCTTTTAAATTGAGAAACCATTTTGTTGAAATAAAAATCTGCATATTTTGTTGCCTAAATTCCAATTTTAGATCCCCACCTGGGCTGTAAATTTTCTTTGTTCTTTGATAGCAGAGTTTAAAGGGTTAAGTTAGGAGGACAGTTGAGTCAACCTTGTGTCAGTCCCCTTGATGTAAAGATTCTGGCGGATCTGATTGAGGATTAAAAGGTTTGATCGGCCTAATAGAGAGGGATGTTTCCTTTGATGGTTGGGTCAAGGGATGATTAAGCGAGAGGTTGTTTGGGAGAGAAATTGGAGATGGCGCTGTGGGACTCATGCACACACACATACTCACATACGCCCTCCAAAAGCCATCGTTTGTTGAACCTTTTCAAGACACAGAATGTTAGGTTGTTGCTTTCTTAGGCCATTAAGACCAGGAGTGTGGTGCTGGAAAAGCACAGCCGGTCAGGCAGCATCCAAGGAGCAGGAGAGTTAACATTGAGCATGAGCTGTTCATTAGGAATGAAGGGGTGGCCCAAGGGACTGAGAGATAAATGAGGGGGAGGGGGTGGGCCAACCTTCCAACTCAGCACTGCCCTCTTGAACCATCCTACCTGTCCATCTTCCCTCCCACCGAGCCATTCCACTGTCCTATCCAACCAATCACTATCACCCCCCCACCTTCATCTACCTATTGCATTCCCAGCTATCTCTCTTTCCCCCCCCAGCCCCACCCCACACCCTATTTATCTCACAGCCCCCTTGGGCCACCCCCACATTCCTGTTGAAGAGTGCAGACTCAAAACGTCGACACTTCTGCTTCTGTGACCTGCTGTGCTTTTCCAGCACCACACTCTTGACTCTGATCTCTAGCATCTGCAGTCCTCACTTTCTCCAATCAAGGCAAGGGGCCAGGAATGACCCTCAGGTATAAATCGAATAGAATAGTTGGTCAGCCCAGAGGGGCTGAATGGCCTCCCCAAAATTCGGATTCACTGGGCCGGTGGCAGCCCCACTCGGTGGAACTGCTTCTGAGCACGGGGTGGGGGGGGCGGTGCTTCTCAAAAAAGTGAAGCCAATTTTACAGCAAAGTTTAGAAAAACAACCTTGATTCTTGAGGTGGCAGAAGAAGCTCTTTTAACAACATCAGTTCGACTCTTAAAGCTTGGCGTTTTGTGATCACAGAGTTGACTTTGGTAGGAATATTCCAGTTGACAGTGAGGGGGGGTGAGTTTGGTATTATACAGTCATAGAGATGTACAGCATGGTATTTTGGGAGCTCTGGGCTGGACAGAGTTGCTGTTAAAAGCCCGGTCCTGAGGCCAGGCAGCGTGTGTCTGCTGCGACTGTTTGTTCATTTCACTGCAATCACCTGGGCCGGATATTCCGTTTGCCATTCAAGACTTTGGCTGCCTTTCCGAAGGTTGGACTGTGTCCAAGAAATGAATTATGGCCTGAAGCCAGCTGTGAGACAGAGGCCCCTGTGTGCAGCATATCTCCGCACTCACTGATAAACAACTTGGGCTGGTCCAGGCGCTGGTTTAATTTTAGTATCAAAATGTGCTGCAGAGGACTGTGGTAAACAGCCAAGGTACAGTGCCACCACTGAAGTAAATGATTTTTTAAAAAATCACCATCGGTAAGTTGCAGAAGATTGGATGTCAACCATCACATGATCTCTTTCTTGTTCAATGCTCTCAACCTAATATTGCCCCCAACCCGTCTTCTACCACCCACTGACCAGTCTGTGACTGTCTACTTAGCCCCAGAGTTGCAGTATTCAAGAAGGGCAGATTATGTGGAATACAGCAACTGATTCAGGCTATTCAGCCCAACTAGTTCATTCTACAAGTATCGGCTTCTTTTTTTCTCTACTATGGCTTGAAGAAGTGTATTTTGTCCTTTTTTTTAAATGAAGAAATAATGAGACCGAGATACCAAGCAGTTTGCTCCAACACCAATGAAGTAAACAGCTTGTGAGGTCTTGGGGTTTTCATTTTAAGTTTGGAACAATAAAAGCAGCCCGAATGGGTGGGCTCAAGCTCCCACAGAACCAGGATATTTTTAGTTTAGCTTTCAGTAGTAGTTGCTGCGGTCTTGAAGCTAAAATCTGGAGTTCTCTCCTTGCTGCTAGAATTGTATGTGAGACAATCTATTTTGCTGAATTTGCATTTGCTAAGGGTGTGTCTATCTGACACACAATTTTGGAACAGTTAACTAGTAGTAGTTAATATATATCATTTTGATAGAGTTGCAGTTAAGCCAATTTCTTTATTTTTATTTTGTCTCTTTTAACTGTAGTGTAAAAATAAAGTGTGTTTTGCTTAAAGTCAAATACCGTGACCAATTAAATTGCAGCTGGAACGCACCATCTTACACTTATGTTTAAAATAAGAAAAAGATAGAGTCGAGACTATCATCTCAATATATTTTGAGAGGTTTTGGTCTGGTCCATAACACTCTTTCCACCCCACCCACCCATTTCCACTACCACGAGACAGGATTCCAGATCCTGTCAGATTCAGATTCTGAGTGCAGTGAGAGACCAGGATTCGCTGATAATCTGGTGACAATATTACAGAATCTGGCAAATTGGTCACCATGGGTAGATTGGGGGTAGTGAGATTGTGAGTGTGGTGGAATTGATTGTTAGACTGTTGAGCTGAAAATGTGTTGCTAGAAAAGCGCAGCAGGTCAGGCAGCATCCAGGGAACAGGAGAATCAACGTTTCGGGCATAAGCCCTTCTTCAGTCCTTTAGACTGTTGACCCTGGGTTAAGGGAAATCCTGTCTAAAGGCCATTCTGTGCCAACTATTATCTGTGAAGAAAAAGCAAGTACTTGTCCTCAAAAGTGACTCGCACAAAGATTGTGCTTAGTATCCTCCTTTAGATCTGAGCTGATTATGACAACACCTCAAACTGGTGGAACTCCAGAGGAGAGGAAAGCTGAGCGTAGGGCCTGAAGCTGCGCTGAATCTTCTACTAGCCGTCGTTTTTTTATAAATTTGTTCAAGGATGTTACTGGCTCAGCCAGCACTTATTGCCTATCCCTAATTTGCCCAGGGAGTCAACTATATTGGTAGGGCACTTGTGGTACTGCCCCTATCCCTGGCCCCAGGAAACTTGAGTTCAAGTTCCACCTGCTCCAGAGGTATGTCAAAACATCTCTGAATGGGTTGATTAGAAAATATGTTCAACCTCATTGTTGTGGGTCTGGAGTCATATGTAGGCCAGACCAGGTAAAGATAGCAGATTTTCTTCTCTGAAGGACTTAAGTGAGCCAAATGTGTTTTTACAATGATAAATGTTGACACAGTGTAGTTCTTTATCCCAGATTTTTTAGTTTTTTGAATCCAATGTCCCTATTTGCCACAGTAGGAACTTTGGCCTGGAGTTCTGAATTACTAATTCAAGTGACATCACCACTTTGAGACTGCCTCCCAATCTAAGTTTCATTCAGGGGTTTTCAGATCTTCATGCAAGTTCAGGCCTGACTTGTGAGTTTCTTTTAAAGAACTGTTAACAGAGTGTACACAACAGAACAGCACACTCCCAGCTATCCTCCTGCCACATCCTAGCACGTGACCACTGATGTCACAGTTACATCACAGCTTACCTCAGAGACTCATCTGCATATTCATTACAATCCTGTCTCTAAAAGAACTGACCCCTAAAATCAGAATATTTGTCTGATTTAAGTTAGGGACCTAACGACACAGGATATAAACTTAGACTGAAGCATAGGATCCCTACAGTGTGGAAGCAGGCTATTCGGCCCATCAAGTCCACACCAACCTTCTGAAGAACATCCCGTCCAGACCCTACCCTGCTACGCCTGCATTTCCCACTACTAATCCACCTAACACGCACATCTTTGGACTGTAGGAGGAAACTGGATCACCCAGAGGAAACCCACATAGACACAGGAAGAATGTGCAAACTTCACACAGACAGTTGCCCGAGGCTGGAATTCAACCTGGGTCCCTGGTGCTGTGAGGCAGCAGTGCTGACCACTGTGGTATCCCATGTTTGGACTCAAAATGTTGGTGCTTGTTTGGAATTTAATTTTTATTGTTCTGCAGAAGTTATATTAAAGGTTCCATACATGAACTCTGTTTCAGAAAGTGCTGGAGAATCTGAGCAGGAAAGCAGCATCTGTGGAGAGAGTTAAAAATCCCACAATGCCAGGTTATAGAACATAGAAGAATACAGCGCAGTACAGGCCCTTCGACCCTCGATGTTGCGCCGATCCAAGCCCACCTAACCTACACTAGCCCACTATCCTCCATATGCCTATCCAATGCCCGCTTAAATGCCCATAATGAGGGAGAGTCCACCACTGCTACTGGCAGGGCATTCCATGAACTCACGACTCGCTGAGTAAAGAACCTACCCCTAACATCTGTCCTATACCTACCACCCCTTAATTTAAAGCTATGCCCCCTTGTAATAGCTGACTCCATACGAGGAAAAAGATTCTCACTGTCGACCCTATCTAAACCCCTAATCATCTTATACACCTCTATCAAGTCACCCCTAAACCTTCTTTTCTCCAATGAAAACAACCCCAAGTGCCTCAGCCTTTCCTAATACGATCTTTCTACCATACCAGGCAACATCCTGGTAAACCTCCTCTGCACCCGTTCCAGTGCCTCCACATCCTTCCAATAGTATGG
>NC_057748.1:18457940-18461226 GCF_004010195.1 Chiloscyllium plagiosum | reverse complement strand
GTCACCGAATTGTGGTCACTGTCTCCAAAGTGCTCACCTACCTCTAATTCTAGCACCTGGCCTGGTTCATTACCCAGAACCAAATCCAGTATGGCCTCACCTCTTGTTGGCCTATCTACATATTGTGTCAGGAAGCCCTCCTGCACACATTGGACAAACACTGACCCATCTAACGAACTTGAGCTATAGCTTTCCCAATCAATATCAGGAAAGTCAAAGACCCCATAACAACCACCCTATTACTTTCACTCTTCTCTTGAATCATCCTCACAATCCTTTCTTCTACGTTTCTAGGACTATTAGGAGGCCTGTAAAAAACTCCTAACAGGGTGAGCTCACCTTTCCTATTCCTAACCTCAGCCCAAACTACCTCAGATGGCGAGTCTTCATCCATCGTCCTTTCCACAGCTGTAAAAAATCACACAACACCAGGTTATAGTCCAACAGGTTTATTTGGAAGCACTAGCTTTCGAAGCGTTGCTCACAACCATCTGATGAAGGAGCAGCGCTCCGAAAGCTAGTGCTTCCAAATAAGCCCGTTGGACTATAACCTGGTATTGTGTGATTTTTTAACATTGTCCACCTCAGTCCAACACCGGCTGTGTGGAGAGAAAGAGAAATTGAGTCCAGTGACCTTTCTAAGGTTCTCCAGTAATTTAAAATTTTGTTTCAGATCTTCATCATATGAACTGTTTTGTTCTCTCCACAGAGGTTGCCAGACCTCGTTGAGTTTCTCCAGCGGTTTCTGTGTTTTGTTAAAAATTTGAGATCTCCGGAATGTGTGGGATTTGGATTTGATTTGATGGTCTCAGTTCCTGTTGTCTCTCTCTCTGTCTCTCTCCGTCCTTCACTGCAGCCTGTCGAACATTGCGCTGACGCCGGAGAGCCAGCGGGATCATGACCGGCGGATCCGCAGGGAAATCGCCAACAGTAACGAGCGCCGACGCATGCAGAGTATCAACGCTGGCTTCCAGTCACTCAAAGTGCTGCTGCCTCACACAGACGGAGAGAAGCTCAGCAAGGTCTGTTCACACCTGCAGGATCCATCTTCCTTCCTTCCTTCCATTGTCCTGAGCAAGCAGCCAGGCGCCTGGCAAACAAAAAGTTTTTCCTGCCTGTTAATTGGAACTTTACGCAACACATTCCTTTTGTTTTAAAGACTTGAACTACACTTGCACAGCTTATTTTGAGACTTTTCTTTTGGCTCACATTCTCAGTATTCTGCCTTGCACCCCCCCATCCTGTTCCTACCTCTGCTCACCACTAACTGTTATGCTCCTGTGATTAATCAGCCTAATGGTGTTGACTAAACTCCTACAGCACCAGGATTCTCTGCACCTCCCCCTATTGTGAGCTCTGTTCATTCCATTCCCAAACTATTTCACAAGGATGAGGTTCAGGAGCTGATTGGTTTAGTGGGGGAGGCGGGGATGGGTTCTTGATCAGTCAGAAAGTGGAGGGCTACAGGGAAAGGGCAGGAATGTGAACGTAAGGAATGATGTGGAGGAGCCGGTGTTGGACTGGGATGGACAAAGTTACAAACCACACAACACCAGGTTATAGTCCAACAGGTTTATTTGGAAGCCCTAGCTTTCAGAGTGCTGCACCTTCCAGCTATCTGATGAAGGAGTAGTGCTCCGAAAGCTAGTGCTTCCACATAAACCTGTTGGAATATAACCTGGTGTTGCGTGATTTTTAATGATGCAAGGGATGTCAGATCAGCCAGTGGTTAGCACTGCTGCCTCACAGCGCCAGGGACCCAGGTTTGATTCCAGCCTCCGGAGAATGTCTGTGTGGAGTTTGCACATTCTCCTTGTGCCTGCGTAGGTTTCCTCTGGGTGCTCTGGTTTCCTCCCACGGTCCAAAGATGTGCAGGTCAGGTGGATTGGCCATGCTCAATTGCCCATAGTGTTCAGGGATGTGTAGGCTAAGTGCATTAATCAGGGGAAATGTAGGGGAATGGGTTTGGGTGGATTACTCTTTGGAGGTTGGGTGTGGACTTGTTGGGCCAAATGGCCTGTTTCCACACTGTAGAGATTCTATGATTCTATTAAATGGTGGAGCTGGCTGGAGGGGCTGAATGGCCTATTCTTGTTCCTATTTCTTAAAGAATGACACAGGAGAGCTCGTCTCCTTAACTGTCCTTCCCAGAGGGCTTTGACACTGTGGTTTATGTATATATCGTGGGAAATGCGGCTCCCCCTGGCATCTGGATCAGGCGTTTGGGCGACCATGCCTTCAGCTATTATTTCCTCCTGAAACCTCTCTACCTTTCTATAACTCTCCCTTATCTTCCTTTGTGACTCTTCTTCAAATTGGCCACTTTGTCTATTGACCTGCCTGCCCTAACCCTTTCCTGATGTTATTGTGTCATATAGATTGTTGTAGAACACAGTGTGCAATTAACTTTTTGGGATCTTGTGGCACAGTGGTAGCGTCCCGACCTCTGGGGCCGATGATATCGATTCAAGTCCCACTTCAGGGAGTGATGGCATAACATGACCAGACTGATTGACTGAAAAAACATACAGAAAATGAATTCTGGAAAGTGATTGATTCTTATGTCTCTCTCTCTCTCGACAGGCAGCAATCCTTCAGCAGACTGCTGAGTATATCTTTGCTTTGGAGGAAGATAAGACCCGATTGGTCCAGCAAAATGCACATCTAAAGAGACTGGTGCAGGTGAGCAGGGCAGTGGGTTGGCATGGAACCTGTAGTTGATATATGTCTGCTGGAACCACTTGCTGGTCTAACAGGAATGTCATAGAACATAGAACAATACAGCACAGAACAGGCCCTTCGGCCCACGATGTTGTGCCGAACATTTGTCCTAGCTTAAGCACCTATCCATGTACCTATCCAATTGCCGCTTAAAGGTCACCAATGATTCTGACTCTGTCACTCCCACAGGCAGAGCATTCCATGCCCCCACCACTCTCTGGGTAAAGAACCTACCCCGACATCTCCCCTATACTTTCCACTCTTCACCTTAAATTTATGTCCCCTTGTAAGACTCTTGTTGTACCCGGGGAAAAAGTCTCTGACTGTCTACTCTATCTATTCCCCTGATCATCTTATAAACCTCTATCAAGTCAACCCTCATCCTTCGCTGTTCCAATGAGAAAAGGCCTAGCACTCTCAACCTATCCTCGTACGACCTATTCTGCATTCCAGGCAACATCCTGGTAAATCTCCTCTGCACCCTAACCAAAGCTTCCACATCTTTCCTAAAATGAGGCGACCAGAACTGCACACAGTACTCCAGATGTGGCCTTACCAAGGTCCT
>NC_057748.1:18449329-18457740 GCF_004010195.1 Chiloscyllium plagiosum | reverse complement strand
GGCTCCAGGCTGAATATTTGCCATTTACCACCACTCTCTGACTTCGACCGGTTAGGCGGTTTTCTATCCAATTGGCCAAATTTCCCTCTCTCCCATGCCTCCTGACTTTCCGCATTAGCCTACCATGGGGAACCTTATCAAATGCCTTACTAAATTCCATGTACACTACATCCACTGCTCTACCCTTATCCACATGCTTGGTCACCTCCTCGATGAATTCAATAAGACTTGTAAGGCAAGACCTCCCCTTCACAAATCCGTGCTGGCTGTCCCTAATCAAGCAGTGTCTTTCCAGATACTCATAAATCCTATCCCTCAGTACCCTTTCCATTACTTTGCATACCACCGAAGTAAGACTAACTGGCCTGTAATTCCCGGGGTTATCCGTATTCCCTTTGTTTTTGGACAGGGGCACAACATTCGCCACTCTCCAGTCCCCTGGCACCACCCCCATTGACAGTGAAAATGTCACATTGGTGCATTGAACTTTAATGGTTGACATGTACAAATGCTGTGGGCCTCCCAGCATTTCCAAAGAAGGAGACCAAAATTCAGGGTTGCAAACATAAAATAGTCACTAATAAATCCAGTCAGGAATTCAGAAGATATCTCTTTATTCGGGCATTGGTGAAAGGGTGGAACTCCCTCCAGGACAGCGACTGGTTTACATGAATAACAGAGGGATTTACATGAGGGTTACAATCTTGGAAAACCTCACAAATGGTGAACATAGTTTGTAGTGGGAGACAATTGGTTAGCTTCCAACAATCCAAAAATCACATTAATGTAGAGGATAAAAAGCAACAAAAATAACATTTTTGACAAATATTAATAAATTTCCAAATTTGCAGGCGATACTAAGCTAAGGAGAATAATGAATTGTGAGGATAATGTCGAGTGATCTGTAGAGTCATTGAGTTATACAGCATGGAAACAGACCCTTCGGTCCAAGTTGTCCATGCCGACCAGTTATCCTAAATTAATCCAGTCCCATTTGCCAACATTTGGTCCATATCCCTTTAATTTCTTCCTATTCATATACCCATCCAGGTGCCTTTTTAAATGTTGTAATTATACCAGTCTCTACCATTTCCTCTGGCACTCATTCCATACACACACCACCCTCTGCATGAAAGGTTGTCCCTTATGTCCCTTTTAAATCTTTCCTCCCTTCACCTTAAACCTGTGATCTCTAGTTTTGGACTCCCCTACCCTGGGAAAAAAGACTTTGGCCATTCATTCTATCCATGCCCTTCATGATTTTATAAACCTCTGCAGTCCAACTTCGATTATCTGAACATCACTTTTCCAAATTTCGGATTATCCGAACAAGATCTCAAGGTTCCAATGCTTGAGTAAACTGTGTTATCTGAACATTCAATTATCTGAAAGTTTGATTATCTGAACAAAATACTCCCTGCCATGTCATTTGGATAATTGAGGTTGCCCTGTAATAAGCCACACCTCAGCCTTCGATACTCCAGGGAAAATAGCCCTACCCTATTCAGCCTCTCCCTATAGATCAAACCGTCCAATCCTGGCAAAATGATTGTAAATCTTTTCTGAACCCTTTCAAATTTCACAACATCTTTTCTATAGCAGGGAGACCAGAATTGAACACCGTATTCTAAAAGTGGCCTCATCAATGTACTGTACAGCTGCAACATGACCTTCCAACTTCTGTATTTCAGAGGGACACTGATAGGTCAAATGGGCAGATACCTGACAGCTAAATTTCAATGCAGAGAAATGTGAGGTATTGCCTTTTGGTGGAAGAAACATGGAGAGACAATACAGGCTCAATGGTAAAACTTTGAGGGGAGTACAGGAGTATGATTCACCTGCATGATTCTCTGAAGGTGGCCAGGCAAGTTGAAACATTAGTTAACAAGGTTTATAGGATTAGATTAGATTCCCTACAGTGTGGAAACGGGCCCTTTGGTCCAACAAGTCCACACCAACACCCTGAAGAGTAACCCACCCAGACCCATTCCCCTCTGACTAATGCACCCAACACTATGGGCAATTTAGCATGGCCCATTCACCTGACCTGGGGTTAGGATCCTTGGGTTTATAGAGTCATAGAGATGTACAGCATGGAAACAGACCCTTCGGTCCAACCTGTCCATGCCGACCAGATATCCCAACCCAATCTAGTCCCACCTGCCAGCACCCGGCCCATATCCCTCCAAACCCTTCCTATTCATATACCCATCCAAATGCCTCTTAAATGTTGCAATTGTACCAGCCTCCACCACATCCTCTGGCAGCTCATTCCACACATGCACCACCCTCAGCATGCAAAAGTTGCCTCTTAGGTCTTTTTTATATCTTTCCCTTCTCACCCCAATCCTATGCCCTCTAGTTCTGGACTCCCCGACCCCAGGGAAAAGACTTTGCCTATTTATCCTATCCATGTCCCTCATTATTTTGTAAACCTCTATAAGGTCACCCCTCAGCCTCCGACACTCCAGGGAAAACGGCCTCAGCCTGTTCAGCCTCTCCCTGTAGCTCAGATCTTCCAACCCTGACAACATCCTTGTAAATCTTTTCTGAACCCTTTCAAGTTTCACAACATCTTTCCGATAGGAAGGAGACCAGCATTGCATGCAATATTCCAACAGTGGCCTAACCAATGTCCTGTACAGCCGCAACATGACCTCCGAACTCCTGTACTCAATACTCTGACCAATAAAGGAAAGCATACCAAATGCCTTCTTCACTATCCTATCTACCTGCGACTCCACTTTCAAGGAGCTATGAACCTGCACTCCAAGGTCTCTTTGTTCAGCAACACTCCCTAGGACCTTACCATTAAGTGTATAAGTCCTGCTAAGATTTGCTTTCCCAAAATGCAGCACCTCGCATTTAAATGGAAGCATAGAGTATAAAAGCAAGGAAGTGATGCTACACTTCGACAAATCATTGGTCAGACTACTCTTGGGGATATTGTGTTCCGTTCTGGGCACCTTACTTAAGGAAGAATGTTAAAGCCCTGGATAGAGTTCAAAGAATGTTTACGAGAATGATGCTACCAATGAGGAATTTTAGATACAAGGAAAGATTCAAGAAATTAGTCTTATTTTTCTAGGAGCAGAGAAGATTAAAATTATGAACAATTTTGAGAGGGTAAAGAAGGATATTCTGTTTCCACTATTTGATACATCAGTATCTGGAGTTTCAAGATTGTCAGCCAGAGAGCTAGGAATGAAATGAGGAGAAATGTCCTTAGTCGGAGAGTTGTTAGGATGTGGAATGCACTGCCTGGGAGAGAGGTGGACGCGGTTTCCATTGGAAGTTTCAACAGAGAGTTGGATAGACAATTGAAAGTGATGAATTTAGCTATGGAGGATGAGACTAGTTGGGTAGCTCTTTCAGGAATTGGTACAGACACAATTGAATAGCCTCCTTCTGTACTGTGAATTCTATGGTTCTGTGCCTACTAGAAATAAAATAAGGCTTTTCCCTCTTGTATTCATTGAGACATGTCACATGAAATTATGACGCAAAGAGGAGCAACATTTTGGTCCTGTGTGAGCACATAGTACTGGTGGGTTAGCAAGCAAATGCTAATGGGTAAAGCCGTTGACATGGGGAATGCACCAGTTATATGATGATTGATAGTTAAATGCCAGGCTTTGCTTAAACTTAAACTTGGCAGGTTGACTCTGATTTTGTCAAGGCATTGCCCTGAGAAACAGACCGGATGATAGCTGTCAGCTACTTTGTTCAGTTTTTTTGGGCACATGGTCTTCCTGGCTGTGGCTAGTCAGCTTCTCAGTGTAGCCCTCTTGCATGTACTGAAAGTTATATATACAAGGCCCTGTTTTCTGTGGACACTGGTCTCCCTAACAATATAAATTATCAGTGGTTAGATGCCTACAAACCCTTAACTGAATATTGCTGAAAAGTGGGTTGTTGCTGAATCTTTTCATCTTGCACTCATCAGGATCAAGGCAAGAATGCTAAATTTCAAACAATCAGGTGCAGGGACCCATTCTCTGCAAACCAAAGGAATATATATCCAGCCTTCTGCCTTTTGTGGATTACCTGGAAGCTTGGGGGACCTGTAGTTTTCTGTTGCATTCTCCATGGTAACATGTAAGCTAATCAGAGTGCTGGTTGATGGGAATGCAGATTTGAGCACTTGACAGTCGCACTGTGGTAATGTTCCCGACTTAGTAAACCAGAGGGTCATGCTATTGCTCTGGGGACGCTGGTTCAAATCCCAGTACAGCATCTAGTGGAATTTAAATTCAACCAATGATTTCCTTTAAAAACATTGTCTAGAACATAAAGCTGGTCTCAATAATGGTGACCGTGGTGATTATTGTCAATTTGTTGTGAAAACTCATCCGGTTCACTAATGTCCTTTAGGGAAGGAAATCTGCTGTCCCCATCTGGTCTGGCCTACATGTGAGTCCAGACCTACAGAAATGTGATTGGTTAACTAGACCACCCCAATTAAAAGTCAATCAGTTCAAGGACAATTAGGGATGAGCAATAAATGTCAGCCTTGCCAATGACATCCACATCTCCTGAAAGAATGGATTCCTTTTGTTAAATTTGAGTGTGACTTGGATATGTTTAGAGGGGAGCAGAAAGATGTGGACCATGCAAACACAGCATTCATTAAACCTCTGCTGAGAATTATGCTTCACATTCAAATTGTTTTCATCTAAACCTATCAGCAGCAGATCCTTCTGTTCCTCTGCTTTTCATGTACTTCCTTGGCTATATCTTCAATCCATTGATGCTGTTAACATTAGACTCCCTACAGTGTGGAAATAGGCCCTTCGGCCCAACCAGTCTACACCGACCCTCTGAAGAGTAACCCACCCAGACTCATTTCCCTCTGACTAATGCACCTAACACTACGGGCAATTTAGCATGGCCAATTCACCTGACCCACACATCTTTGGACTGTGGGAGGAAACCGGAGCACCCAGAGGAAACCTACGCAGACCCGGGGAGAACGTGCAAACTCCACACAGACCGTCGCCTGAGGCTGGAATCAAAGCTGAGACCCTGGCGCTGTGAGGAAGCAGTGCTAACCACTGTGCCACCGTGCCGCCCCCAAATCCATGTGATAGTATACTCTCACCACTCTCTGGAAGCTTCTTCTGAAATCCTTCATGATTTTATTAATCACCACCTTATATTTGCGATCCAGAACCTGCTGAGCCAAGTGGCCTTTTTCTGTGCATTAGGTATTTCAGTGAGGGCAACATTTCACAGTATTGAATATTTCAGAACTCTAAGTAAAGGTGTATGATTAAAGCTCAGCAGTTTATAAAATCCTCTGAGATTGTGTTAAGGGACAGAGTTCTAAATTATCTGGCTTTACCTTCTACCATCCTGTTTGAACAAAATGCTGATCTGATTGGGAAAATGAGAAGCTACAGAAAGCAGCGCTGATCTGATTTCTGTTCCATTGCCACTATTTCTGTGTTGCTTTGTGTGTGCTGATTGACTGACTGACTGACTGTCTGTCTGTCTGTCTGACTGACTGGGAATGGGCCACAGCTGCCAGAGCAGCTGCTTTCTCAGCTGGTCATCGCCTGAAACTGCTGCCCATCCGACTATGAAACAACAAGAGCAGCGAAACCGACAGAGAGACAGTTTTTCAGAAACCCCTGAGAGACTGGAGCCCCCAGCTCTCCATTGTACGGCTTGAGTAGAATTTTTCACTAACAGGTCATTCACCTCAATGTGTCCACGTCTGACATTACGCTGCACACAAACCTGTTCTCAGCCTCATTCATCTCAGGTATCAGCTTACCCTCCTTTTCGTCCCATAGTGGTTTCACTTCCCCTTAAAAGTATGTATTGTTCTTCTCTACTCTCTGGGAAAAGAGGTTTCTCTTGAATTTTCTGTTGGATTTGTTGCTAGCTGTCTGATGGAGATTGTCCCCTAGTTTTGGACTTTGCCACAAGTGAAAACCTCTTCTCCACATTGACCCTGATCAGACCATTTTATCATTTTATACCATTTTAATTGCAGAATCCAAATACTTGAGCTGTTAAATTCGAAGGACAGTGAGTGAGCGGCTGTTTTGTGTGGAATAAGGACCTTATTCTCTAGCACTATCATTACCCACCTACCCCACCCCATATCTGCCCTACGCGGTGTATTTATGAATTGCCCTTGTCCTTGTTCGCTCTTGATGCCAAGGTGCAAGGCTGGACATATTCCTTTTGTTTGCAGAGGATGTGTCCCTGTAAAAGATTGTAGGCCAACAGTGGAAGTGAGCCAAGTTATGAGCTCAACTGATTACCTTAAATTGGTAGCTAGTTTGAGGAAGCTGTTCAAGCTTTGAGCCTTTCTTTTGGCAGAAGTTTGGTGAGCACATGATTTCCTGATGCTGTATCCATGGCAGCACCAAAGCTTATCAGAGCCAACTTACTGACCAATCAGTCTCCTTTTCTGCTGTCGTATAAATTGTGATGGTCTGAAATTAAACCTGATTAGTGAAAGACAAAAAAACTTCAGCAACTTGTCACTGTTTTCAGCAGTGTTCAAATTCTGTTCTACCATGTGGATCTTTATAAGTTTTGGGTCACTTAGCTGATGTTTTTCCTACTGAACAGGACAGTGCTGGGTCAGGGCGGCAGGAAATGTACTGTGCAGCTGGTCTTGGAGTGCCTCATATTGGATACGAAAAATCAACCTGGTTCCATTGATATCCCTCATTTTGGATGATTCAGATGCAACTCTTTAGAATATTGAAACAGGGGGCCATTCAGCCCTTTTAGTCTATTCCACCAATCAATGCGATTGTAACAAATCTGTATGTTAATTCAATTCACTTACCTTTGCTCCAATATCCCTCTATTCCCATTGAAAAGAAAATCGATCTCCGATTTAAAATGTTTAATTGCTCTGCTGGTTATTTCACACTTCCACCAGCCTTTGGTTAAAAATATTTCCCTCCTGATTGGGCCTAGCTTAATTTAATGTCCATTGGACCTCTCTCATCGGGAGGTAAGTGACTCTCTCTTTACCCTGTGTTTATTCAAAGTCCTTAAAAACTGTAATCAGATCACCTCCCCAGGCACAGCTTATTTATGCAATCCCTCCTCAAAACCTAATGTTTGGAATGCTGTTGTTGGTGTGTTCTGTATCGCAATGTCTCTGTGGTCTTGTCATCCTTGCCAACTGAGCCTTGTACAGACATGGTGTCTACTTTCCTCCTTCCTCCCCATATCCGCTCCCAAACCCAGGAATACTCAGGCTCCTCCCCAAAACGGAAACGAGGCGACGAATCCGACGAAGGGATCGGTTCTCCCGATTCTGCGGATGAAGAGCTGGCTGAGCTAAGGCAGCACCTGGAGAAGGAGAGGCTGATCCGGATCACGCTGGAAGAGAAGGTTTGTTTGGTTCTTTGCTCCAGAGGCTGCCATGTGGGGCCATGCCTCCCTCCACAATCTGTCTGTGACGTGGTCCTCTGGCCTGCCCTCGGGCTTTGTACTTGGCGGCAGACTCCACCTCCTCACCAACCGGATTGTTGGTCATGTTCCTCACACGGTGCCCACTTCCACTGACTTGACATTGTCTCCCCCACTTCTGACTGAAGTGTGTGAGGCCCTCCCCACCAAAATGACAGCGTGGAGTCCCCCTAGAGCTGGGAGAGTGCCACTGCAGCCTGGACTTGCACCATTGCAGAGAAACACAGGCTGAGTTCTTGTCAGTGTCCCCAGTCCCACCGCTGCTCCTGGATTGTGTGGACACAGGAACCAATTTGGACTGCAGCTGAGGAATGAAGTGTGTATCCAGACCATAATGCCACAGATACACGTGGACATCCAGAACAGTCACACTCAGCAGCCACTCAGGAGGTTGAACAGTTCATCCACTACACTAAACATTGATGACTGTATCGGCGCTACCTCGTGCTCCCACGAGGAGGTTGAACAGTTCATCCACTACACTAAATATTGATGACTGTATCGGCGCTACCTCGTGCTCCCACGAGGAGGTTGAACAGTTCATCCACTACACTAACACCTTCCACCCCGACCTCAAATTCACCTGGACAGTCTCGGACTCCTCCCTCCCCTTCCTAGACCTTTCTGTTTCTATCTCAGACGACCGAATCAACACCGACATCTACTACAAACCGACCGACTCCCACAGCTACCTGGACTACACCTCCTCCCATCCTGCCCCCTGTAAAAACGCCATCCCATTCTCCCAATTCCTTCGTCTCCGCCGCATCTGCTCCCAGGAGGACCAGTTCAAAATACGTACAACACAGATGGCCTCCTTCTTCAAGGACCGCAATTTACCCCCCGACGTGGTCGACGGTGCCCCCCACCGCATCTCCTCCACTTCCCGCTCCTCCGCCCTTGAGCCCCGCCCCTCCAACCGCCACCAGGACAGAACCCCACTGATCCTCACCTACCACCCC
>NC_057748.1:18417015-18448366 GCF_004010195.1 Chiloscyllium plagiosum | reverse complement strand
GCTTCTAAGTCACACAGCCTTCTGAGAGAAAAAATATGTTTCCTTATCCCTGCCTTTAAAGGACAAGCTCTAATTTTAATTTAGTGTTCTCAAGTTATGGATTCACCCACAAAAGGAAATATCTTTTCCATGTCCACCTTGTCAAGCCTATTCAGGACCATATAAACTTCAATCAATCACCCCCTACTCATCCTAACTCTAGTGACTCTCTGCTCATTCCTGAAGAAGGGCATGTGCCCGAAATGTCGAATCTTCTGTTCCCTGGATGCTGCCTGACCTGCTGTGCTGTTCCAGCAATAAAGTTTCAGCTCACACTCAGCAGCCACCCATTATCATCCACAACCCACTAAAGACACACCCATCATTACACATACTGCGCACATACGTTGCACCTGTCTTAGTTTGGGGTGAAGATGCCCCAAAAACTAAAGAAGGGTTCCAAGGATGTGGGGGTGGGATTCAGGGGCTGGAGGGTGAAGAGCAGAACAGAACTCATTGGATTGCACTTGCAAAGAGCCGACGGGCTGAACATCCGTGCTGTATCACTCTGTGGAGTCACGTCGGCTGCTGACCCATTGGCTTTCGACCTTTTTTACTTCAGGTGAAAGCTCTGGAGTCGCAGCTGCAGCCCGGCAAGCTGAAGGAGATCCTACACCAGGCCCAACTGCAGCAAGAGCATGACGTGTTGCTGGAGCGGCGGAGGCAGCTTGTGGAGGAGCAACAGAGAAGCAGCAACGCAGCAGCACAGGTACCACCTCCTGCATCTCCACCCACCCTCCCTAGGACAGCCTAGACCAGACTGCATTCTCTATATCACCTCTTCCACTCTCTGGAGGAAATTGCTGCCTCCTCGACATCTGAGGGGGTAGCATTAGGGCGGCACGGTAGCTCAGTGGTTAGCACAGCTGCCTCCCAGTGCCAGGGACTCAGGTTTGATTCTAGCCTTAGGTGATTGTGTGGAGTTTGCACATTCTCCCTATGTCTGCATGGGTTTCCTCCGGTTTCCTCCCACAATCCAAACATGTGCAGGTTAGGTGAATTGGCCATGCTAAATTGCCCCATAGTGTTCAGGGATGTGTAGGTCAGGTGCATTATTCAGGAGTAAATATAGGATAATAGGGTAGGGGAATGGGTGTGGGTGGGTTACTCTTCAGAAGGTCGGTAGGTTGGCCTATTTCTACACTGATGGGATTTTATGATTCTATGATCCCCATTCCTGAATTTTGACTACCTAGTGTAAGGAGGCCAGTCCAGGAACCTCCCTGTGGGCTACACAGGAAGGTTCAGACTGGAGCCAAGCTGTGGAAGGGATTGTGGTGGGTGGATAGAGCAATGCACTGTGTGCATCTTTATGTGAGGCCTTCCACACCCAATGGGCTACAAGTCCTGGCCAGTGAAGTGCAAACCAGCAATTATACTATTTAACTTAAAACACATAAAGTACATTTCTTCTCTATTACATCCTTTAAGCAGGCAGTATTATTGACTGACAAATCTGGGCATTGTCTCCTTTGTGGTTTTTAGTTAGAAAGGTCTTACATCACAATCTTTGAATGAGTTTAAAATGTTCAGATTTTAGTTTTGTTTTGAAATACTGGGCTGCAGCGAGTTGAGGGTTAATGCGAGTGAAAAATTGGCATTAATTTATTTGATTTAAATCTGAAAAACACAAATGGGGGTCTTCATAGAAACAGCCAAACTGAATGTAACCCCTTCATTATTTAAATCTATCCAGGCACCTTGTCGTGGTGCCCACATTCATTCTTTTAAGTCCCTCTCTAGCTGTTTAATATCAAAAAACCCCTGTATGAGGTCATGCACTGTGGTGGGAAGAATAGAGGCATGGAATATTTTCTAAATGGGGAGAAAATTCAGAAAGCTGGAGTACAAGGGGACTTGAGAGCCCTAGTCCCAGGATTCTCTTAAGGTAAACTTGCATGTTGAGTCAGTAATTGGGAAGGCAAATACGATGTTGTCACTCATCTTGAGAGAACTAGAATATAAAAGCAGGGTTGTACTTCTGAGGTTTCTTCTTATCCCATTCCCTTTACTCTAAGGCTGTGCCCTTGTTCCTCATCCCTCCTGCCAATGGAAACATCTTCCCAATGTCCACTCTGTCCAAGTCTCAACTTGATAGAGTCATAGAGTCGTAGAAATATACAGCACCGAAACAGATCCTTTGGTCCAACTCATGCCCGCTGACCAGATATCCAAAATTAATCTAATCCCATTTCCAGCACTTGGCCCATATCCCTTTATCCAGATGTCTTTTTAATGTTTCAATTGTACCAGTCCCCACCATTTCCCCAGGCAGCTCATTCCATACATGCAGGCCACATTTAGAGTACTGGGAGCAATTTTGGTCCCCATACTTCAGGAAGGATGTATTGGTCCTGGAGCAGGTCCATAGGAGATTCATGAGAATGAACCCAGCAATGAAAGGCTTAACATGAGGAATGTTCGAGGACTGTGGGACAATACACGATGGAGTTTAGAAGGATGAGGGGCCTGTTTTCCCTGGAGCGGAGGCAGGGGTGACCTTATCGAAGTTTATAAAATCATGAGGGGCATGGATAGGGTAAATAGACAAAGTCTTTTCCCTGTGGTGGGGGAGTCCGGAACTAGAGGGCATAGGTTTAGGGTGCCCTGGTACTGACGTGGGAGCTGGGGCACCTTTGATCACCCTCACTTATCTTCCACAGGTATAACCTGGTCTTGTCTACTCTGTTACTTGGGGTGCCTCAAACACACACTTTTCCCTTCTAAGGCATACACCTGCTTGGGAGATATGTATAAGGACTATATCCACATTCTCTGAGTGCATCCTATTGGTCTTAGTTGTTATTGGCAAATCATCTCATTAAATAGCAACCTGGGGTAGACTTTGGTGGGCCTAGCAGACTTGTGGAATGGATTCCTGGTCAGTTATATAAATGATTTGGATATGAATATAGAAGACATGGTTAGTAAGTTTGTGGACGACTCCAAAATTAGTGGCATAGTACATAGTGATGGAGGTTTTCTAAGATTACAAAGGGATCTTGATCAAATGGGTCAATGGGTTGAAAAATGGAAGATGGAGTTCAATCTGGAGAAATGTGAGGTATTGCATTCTGGTACAACATACAAGAATAGGGCTTATACAATTAATGGTAGGGCCATGGGTAATGTTATAGAACACAGGGACCTACGGGTGCAGGTGCATAATTCTTTGAAGTTTGCGTCACATATGGACGGGTGGTTAAAAAAGCATTTGGTAAGCTTGCTTTCATTGCTCAGTCCTTTGAGCATAGGAGTTGGAAAGTCATGTTGAGGTTGTACAGGACATTGGCGAGGCCTCTCCTGGAATACTGTGTCCATTTCTGGTCACCTATTTACAGAAAGGATATAATTAAGCTTGAGAGAGTTCAGAAGAGATTTACCAGGATGTTGTGGGTATGGAAGGTTTGAATTGTAAAGAAAGGCTGGGATGTTTTTCACTGGAGCTTAGGAGGGTGAGAGGTGACCTGATAGAATATTTATAAAATAATGAGATGTATAGATAGAGTTAATGGTAGTTGCCTTTTCCCTAAGATGGGGAATTTAAAGACTTGGGGGCAGCTTTTTAAGTTGAGAGGAGAGAGATTTAAAAAAGATTTGAAGAGGCAAATGTTTTGCATGGAGGGTAGTTTGTGTTTGGAATAGACTTTCTGATGTAGTGGTGGATGCGGGTACAATTACAAAGTCTAAAACACATTTGGATAAGTACATGAGTAGGAAAGGTTTGGAGGGATAAGGGCCAAGAGCAGGCAGGTGGAATTAGTTTAGTTTGGGATTATGTTCGGCATGAAGGTTGTGTTTCCGTGCTGTATGGCTTTATGAGGTGCGAAATCTTTTCATCAGGACAAATGGACGAATGCCAAATTCTAAACCTTCACAACAATTTGTATAACAGAAGAAAAGGATACTGATTAGCCGTTTTCTCCATGGCAATGCCTCTGCCAATGGAGAACTACAGGCTCCCTGACTTTCTGGGTAATTTGTTTTTTTTATATAATGCATGTTGCAGTCATGTGTACCGTAATGGTGAGACTCTGGCTCCTTTCCATTAATGGTCTAGTGGCAATGTAACTCAATTTATAATCCAGAGGCCCAGGCTAATGCATGGCTTCAAATCCCACCATAGCAGCTGCTGAAATTTAGAATTCAATAAATAAATCTGGAATTTGAAAACTAGTGGTGACCATGGATTATTCTAGTTTAGCAATGTCCTGTTAGGGAAGAAAATCTACCAGGTGTAGGTCACAGCGTTGCAGGTGACTTATAACCATCTTTGAAACTGCCAAGCAAGCCATTCAGTTCTAGGCAGCAGTGATGCTGATATCCCACGAAATGATTTTATTTAAAGGCTGACTCAGGAGTCTCTCCTGCACTTACCACCTGCTGGTTGGAAGAATAACCTGTTTGGCTGCATTATGAATACACTTTCCTTAGCTAACAAGTTCTGGGGCGTGGCTTGAACTTGAGACTTTCTGTTCACTGCGCCACAGGGCCTCCAAGTCCAAAGCTAGCAGTCTCAAATCTGAGCTAACTAATAAATGCAATAAGGAATTGAGGAGAAAGCTTTATACCCGCTTTGGGTGGCACGGTGGCTAGCACTGCTGCCTTACAGGCCGAAAAGCCTGTTTCCACACTGTAAGTAATCTAATCTAATCTAATCTACCCATAGTCTGGAACTAGCTCTCACGAAGATGTGAATAGTTCAGATGTATTTAAGAGAAACTTGTGAGAAAGTAACACAATAAGCTGATAGGGTCAGATGGGAAAACACCTGTGGAGCTGGTATGGACCTATTGGGCCAAATGGCCTGTTTCTTTGCTACAAGATCAATATTTAACAAGGACTGGAAGTGGAGGCAATGATTGGTGGCAAGGGGGAAGGAACTGGGAGGGGAACCCTGCATGATATAGAGCAATGAGTTAATAATAAGTTGTTCCTCTGTGCCCCTAGAATTGAGCGGGAGAATTATATTCTGGGATTTCTCCACCCCAACTCGAAATTCCTGAAGGGGTTAACCTTCCTTGTGGGCAAGGGCAGCCTCTCTCTCAGCTGTCTGTGCTACTGTTCGGTCTCTGTTGATTGGTTTTAATTTTCTCCTGTAAGTGGATATGGTCACAGCTGCTGCGGCATTTTTCTTTGGTCTGTTGCCAGCTCAGCCTCACAGCCTAGCTGGCTGATCCTTTCCTTCAGGCCCGTCACTCTCCTCCCACTCGGAATCAGCTGGTCCAACCCTGCCTTCTCCCAGAAAAGTGTTTAGTATGCTTGCCTTCATTGTTCAGACCTTTGAGTATAAGAGTTGGGATGTCATGTTGAGGTTATAGAGGACACTGGTGGGGCCTCTTGTGGAGTACTGTGCACAGTTCTGGTCGTCCTGTTATAGGAAGGATATTATTAAATTGGAGAGGGTTCAGAAAAGATTTACCCGGATGTTGCTGGAAATGGAAGGTTTGAGTTATGAAGGAGAGGCTGGGTCCTTTTTCACTGGAGTGTAGGAGGTTGAGGGATGACCTTTATTGAGGTTTATAAAGTCATAAGGGGCATGGATAAGGTGAATAACAAAGGTCTTTTCTCTAGGTTGGGGAGTTGAAAACTTGGGAGCATATTTTTTAAGGAGAGAGGTGAAAGATTTAAGAAGGACATGACGGGCAATTACTTTACACAGTGTGGTTCATGTGTGGAATGAACTACCAGAGGAAGTGGTGGATGCAGGTACAGTTACAAAGTTTAAAAAACATTTGGATAAGTACTTGAATAGAAAAGGTTTGGAGGGATATGGGCCAAACACAAGCAAATGGGGCTAGTTTACTTTGGGAACATGGTGGATGTAGACTGGTCGAACTGAAGGGTTTGTTTCTAGACTGTATGGCCCTGTGGGTTCCACAGGTCACTGTTTCTCGGCAGCCTTGCTGTTTGGGAGTTTCTGAAAGGCTATGTGTGCAGGTTGCTCAGAATGGGCTTGTATTATTCCAACCAGTCCATGTTGAACATGATCCCAAACCTAACTAGTCCGACTTGACTGCTCCGAGCCCTTTTCCCTCCAAACCCATGTCTTTTAAACGTTGTAATTGTGCCTGCATCCACCATATGTGAACCACCCTGTATAAAAAAAAACTTGCTCTTCATGTTTTTCTTAGTTTTAAGTTGACTGGAGAGAATTATGTTCCCTAGTCTTGAAATTCCTATCCTGGGAAAAGACACTATCTATATCCCTCATGATTTTGTAAACCTCTATAAGGTCACCTCTCAAGCTCCTACACTCCAGTGAAAAGTCCCAGCCTATCCAGTCTTTCTTTATACCTCAAACCTTCCATATCCATGTGCAGAAGATTAAAGGGCAGTCTAACTGAGGTGTCGTTATGAAGATGAAAGCACTCCATTGAGATGGAGAGCAACTACTTCCTCAGCCAGGAGTCTTCAACAATGCGACTTTTATCTTAAAATTAGAGCCAGGTCACTCAGGGATGGTCAGAAAGTACCCCCTCATACGAAGGGGAGGGGGAGGGGAGTAGGAATTTGCAACTCTGCCTCAAAAAATGCTGCTAAGACAGATGCTGAGGGAGGGAGGGTAGGTTGCCAATATTAAAATTAAAAACTGAGATTGATACACCTTTGTTGAATGTGCATATTAAAGTTTATGGATCTAAGTTGGGTCAATGGAGTTAAGATCCCAACCAAGCCATGGTTCAACCAATCACAGAACAGGCTTGAGGCTTCTTCATGTTCTTGAGACCCATACTAAGTGGTATATTTCACCATTGCAATTTTGGAGTTACTGTGTTACCCTTGAGTTCCACGTCATATGCTTTGGCTGCAAATGACCTCTTTAAAAACATGGTCTGTGTTTACCTCACCTCCGTACCAATTTTTTAAATTAAGTTTTTATATTTGAGACCCTCCTTCTCTGTCTCTGTGATGGCTTGGTGTGTGGGTTGAGCAGGTGAGATAGTCACTCCATTCCAGCACAGAAAGTGTTATTCAAACCCACACCAATGCTCCCGTCATTAAATTGATTACATTTCCTCAATCTAAAAATGTGCAGATGTCACATTGCACAGAAGACTCTTGGGAAGTGAGGGTGACAAAGCTCAATGTTTCCTTCTCTTTCTTTCCTTGATGACATTGAGAAGGGAGAATGGGTAGGCAGGTGGTCACTTACGGAAAACGGCTCCTCCCCGGTACTTCATTTCAAGTGAATGTCAGAATCCATATGCTATGCTTAACAATGAGGGGCTGTGGTCTGTATATTACAGTCAGATCTCAACTATTTTAAGAATTTCTTTGTCTCGTAGATTCCCTACTGTGTGGAAACAGGCCATTTGGCCTAACAGGTCCACACCGACCTTCCAAAGAGTAACCCACCCAGACCCATTCCCCATTACTCTACATCTATCCCTGACTAATACACTTAACTTACACATCCCTGAACACAATGGGCAATTTTAACATGGCCAAATCATCTAACCTGCACATCTTTGTACTGTGGGAGGAAACCCACGCAGACACGGGAGAATGTGCAAACTCCACATAGACAGTCGACCAAGGCTGGATTCGAACCCAGGTACCCTGGTGCTGTGAGGCTGCAGTATTAACCACTGAGCCACCGTGCTGCGTTTTTTTAATGTGCTTCCCTGCGCTCTCCTTTTTTTGACCCACTCTTTCTGTCCTAAGCCCATTTGTCCCTTTGTATCCATTTCTTCCACTGCCTGTATTTCTCATTCCAGCTTCCACTTTCTCTCCCTAACTCTCTCTCTGCTGCCTGTCTCTCCCTCCTTCACCTTGTTTGCAGCTGAATGTTTTTTTTAACAGCCTCTGATGCTTTTTCTGAAGATGTTTTTCGTTTCCCTCCCTGTTAGCTGTCCGTCGCACACAGTCCCCCGGCCCCAACTCAACACCCAACAGTCATAGTGCCAGCACCTCTGCCTCCAAGTGTCCTCCAGGTCAACGTGGTAACCATGGCACCGAGCTCCGTCATCAGTACAGTGTCCACATCGAAACAGAACTTGGACACCATTGTACAGGTATGGGGGTTGTGGGTTCAGAAGCACAATATCTTATTTAGAGGATCAGAGTGCTACAGTAGGTTTATGCATTGCTCTTGGGGGTGGTCACTCTTGTCCAGGGAGTGGTTTCCTCCTTCTGTCAGGATTGAGGTGGCCGACGGTCTCCTAGCTCTGAGTCAAGGAGTGTGGCACTGGAAAAGCACAGCCGGTCAGGCAGCATCCAAGGAGCAAGAGATTCGACGTTTCGGGCATAAGCTATATGATAGGTAGATGAAGGTGGGGGTGATGGTGATAGGTTGGAAAGGGAGGTGGAACATTTAGGTGGGAAGGAAGATGGACAGGTAGGACAGTTTAAGAGGGTGGTGCCAAGTTAGAAGGTTGACTGTGGGATAAGGTGGGGGGGAGGGGATACAAAGAAACTGGTGAAATCTACATTGATCCGTGTAGTTGGAGGGTCCCAAGGCAGAAGACGATGCTAGAGTTTGGCCATCCCCTCATTCCTGACGAAGAGCTTATGCTCAAAACATCGACTCTCCTGCTCCTTGGATGCTGCCTGACTGGCTGTGTTTTTCCAGCACCACACTTTTTGACTCTGATCTCCAGTCCTCACTTTTTTCCAGTGTTCTAACTCTGGCTGATTTGAGATGAGGCAAGCGCCGGACTTTGTGGATCTGTCAGCACAGCAGCAAAGTTGGGGTGGGGAAAGCTGACCCATTTCATAAAAGGGGATTATTAAATATTGAGATATATTTGCATAACAGGGCAACTCAAGAGGGGTCACCTCAGTATTAAATTTATTTTGTTGTTTTTAGCAGTCACCTAAATATTCTTTCTCTTCTAAGGCCATTCAGCACATTGAAGCCACTGAACAAGGCATCAAAGAGGAGCCAGTGAGAGTCGAGAAAGAAATCTCAGCTTTCCTTAATCTTGACAGGATGCAGGAGGGCGTCAAGGAGGAACGGGAATGGCATGGGCTGGTGGCAGCTTCGCCACTGATAATCAAGAGCTCCTTCGGTGACACGCAGTCTGAAAGCCAGGACGCTGATGGGAGACAGATGCTGGCAATGCTTAGGAGGCCCAAAGTGGAGGTGGAGCCAGTTCCATCTGTGCTCGTCCCAGGGACTGGCATCCTCTAAGGGAGACTGAAGAGACTTGTTAGTGTGAACTGTGAGAATGGAGGACAGTGTGGCCAGTCTATTGAGTTTGAGATTAAGGGACGTTTGAGTGGCATTCCTCCCAAACTAAACTCCTTCCAGAGTGAGAGCAGCCTTGAGTGTCCTCTGGTCCCAGCTCTGTGAACAAAGGTGGAAGGAGTTGTTTTTTCTTGGCCAGTTCAGATTGCTGCAGTTTCCTCTCTGGCCAGTTGCCTCTGAGAGATAAGCTTGTTGTCTGGATCTCCTGTCATTGGCTCATATGGCTGATTTTATAATTTCACAACATCCAGGTAAATCCAACAGCTGTCACTAAATTTACTTCAGCAACCACCACATTTTAGCAGCAAGTAAATGTTTTAAATATAAAATTACATTTTTTAATAGCCCGATTTTTGGAATTTGTTTACCAGTGTCAATCTAAATGGCAAATTAATCCATCATTAAAAGGGCAAATCTCTTGTTATAGGAGTTAGATGACAGGCTAGAGAATGTTGGACCATTTGTCTCCTAGTGAAAGACTGTTGCTCCTTTTTTTTTTGTGCCTTGCTTCCTGGAAGCTGTGCCTCAATTGAGGTACTGTGTCACTTACCTGCACTCCTTGCCATTAGAAGGTGACTTTCCCTGACATACATATCTTGCTTAACAAACACTGGCAGTCAGTTTGACTGGGGGAGTAATGTGCATTGTTTGCTGCTTACTTTATCACATGCTCGTACTTTCCACTGAAAGATTACTAGAGCGTGAATTGGCAGCAATAGCCCAGGCTTCATTACTTTATTCCTGGCCTGACCCAGGAGATCCAATTTAGCAGTGCAATGGATACCTCAGAGCAACTTTGCACAGACCAGAAATGGAAACTGGGACTTTCTGGCTGTCACTGCATCCAGCAATTGATTTATAGAAGTGTGTGATCGGAAGAACCCCAAGACACATATTAAATCTTAACATCAGTTATGAAGCAAACGCTATTCTTCACACTGATCAAGCCAAATCACTTCACAAAAAATGTTTGAAGAGAAAATATCAGGTTAATGGCAAAAAATTTGATCTGAGAGAAAGAGAGTGACCCTGTACCTTCTGGGATGCTCTACCTGTGGTCTGAGATTAAGTTGATACTTAAGAAAGATTGTGGTCAATTTGGGAACACTTTGGATGGACCCTGTATTCACGTAGACATTTTTGTTTTGAGTAATTTGGGCTGACTAACTGCTTCATGGTATTCAATGCATAATGGAGTCACTACAGGGTTTGATGTAAAGTTTTATTGTAGGTGGTATCTTTTTACATAATTTTTTTCAAAAAAAAAAGTGCATTTATGGGATAATGTAAAGAAGAATCTAGCAGTCTTTTTTGGTACAGCTTTGAATAATCTTTTACAAGCCACAATATGAAATGTCAGCGTAGTGTGTGGCAGAACAATCATTGGTGCCAAGCCTTTCAGCACATTGCTGAAATCTGGTTGGTGTAGCCTGGTCTTAATAGGACTGCTCCTGTCTGTACATTGTATGGGAGGGGAGGGTTGTATAAAATGTTTTTAGAGCACTTAAAATTGAGTTTTTAAAGGTTATTTGTTTATTTTCTTAAAAATCTCACTTCAAATTATACAATCTTTTTGACAATTTGAGCTTAATGCTTTGCACACAAGATTGACTTGTGACTTTTGTTGGGAAAAGGCTTAGATCTCAAAACTGATGGCTTGTGTTCTTTTTAAAGAGAGCACTCCATATGTAAATGTTATCATTCTGAATGCTGTTTTTGCGGTGTTTACTCAAAAGGAGAGTGGATTTTTACAGGTGCGCCACTGGGAGGATTAGCAGTTTCTTGTTGGCTGCCCACCTTTCCGACAAACATGGGTGTGGACCAGGTGCATTTGGGCTTAGCCCCATGTCCAGCAATGTTGGCACACCCTCCAAGCCTGCTTCCAGAACACAATCCACTGATTGAGAGACACCAAAGGAGCTAATAGTAATAGCAGGATTGAAAAAAATAAAGGAAAACAGTAAGAAGTGTGTCTAGGAGAGTGGAGTTAATGATTTGACATGATTTTATAAGAATGGTGGAGCAGACTTGTAACTATTTCATCAACTGCCTGCTTTTAATCAAGTTTGGTTGGCTGATCTTAGTTATTATAAGTACAGAAGGCAGCCATTCAGCCAGTTGAGTCTGGGCCAGGGGGGTGGTTGAGTGTTTCTTCCAAGCGGTTGCTCACAGCCCAGTGGGAGTTATGGTACAGGCTGTGGTGGTTTGTAGCCCCAGGTGTTTTGACTTTTCCTGTTGTGGAAAGTTGACAGCGGTCAAACGGCAAAAGCCTCATTGTGAAGTTCTCCAAGTGGGTTCAGAAGAAATTTATAATCTTGCCATGTCATTAAAGCACTAGCAGGTTTTTTTTTCCTAAAATAGACATTTCATTACATTGTGTTGTTAAGAAATTCTTTTGGAGGAGAACATTTGATGTTTTATTTGTTGCTTCTTAAACATGGAAGGAGAGGATGACAGTCTGTTCAAGTGTGAATCTGGGAGATCCCGGTCCCTTTCAGCCTCGATTAAACAGGGGGGGAGGAAGAGAAGAACAATTTCACCCTAGTTCCATTTACTTCCAGAACTAAAAAAAACTTCCAAGTGATCATAGACTTGCAGCTCCATCCCTCTGAAGGGGTATCCACAGTTCATTAGAGTCAGTAGATGGGAGAAAAGGGCAGCATACCTACATACATCATACAGATTCTGCCCCTTCAGTATAGAAATTACTACAATTATACCTCTGGGAACTTAATTTCTCCCACAAGAGTGTAAAATTGCCCACTTGCTCTTTTCATTTGCTTCCCCCTACTAAACAAGGATGGTTAATAGTATAGAGTTCTATAAAAATAGAAAAATCTTGTTCATACGAAATCAGTGTATAAAAGTCTAAATAACACTGGCTTGATACAGACAATTAACACAACCATGAATTCACCAGAATTTAATCTTCTGAAGGAGGCAAACAAAGACATTTTTAGGGTCAGAATAAGTAGAGCTCTCATGCTTGATATTTACATTTAATATTGCTCTCGTCAGAGTCATTAATCTCCTTTTCAAAATGTATTGATTGTTACTGGGGAGAAATACAACTGAACCAATTAACCTAGTTGCAACCTCATAGCAATAACTGCTTGACAACTGGGTGCTCAAAGTTGTATGGTGGATAATAAAGACCAAGGTTTTAGTTTGTATCAACTGACTAAGCTGTCATGTAGTGGGTATCAAGGGCAATAAAGTGTCCCTTTGACTGAATACTCAAAACATTTCATATAGGGAGTGCTCAACCTTCATTCCTTTCCCCTTTAGTACTTTACCATGAAACTAGCATTTATGTAGATAGTCATTTATCCTTGGCTGCAGCTGTAAGGGTACTTGCAGCCCACTGATACATCTCCCGGTTTGTCATTTTTAACAAAAATAGTTAGGTCAGAAAGCTGCTTGGCCAGAGTGTAAGTCTATCAAACTTCATATTCAAGAGTAAAATCACTGGATAGTGGAGTAGGGATTGCTCACCTATGTAGTCCAAGATGACCCACAGCATCCAAATGAATCCCCTTGGAGATTAGCTAACTCAGCAGGCAAGAGAACAAGGCTTCTTTAATGTTATCTAGCAGAGGATTATTCAAAGTTTTAAATCTGAAATACATCTGCTGCCTATGCTCCCATGCCACAATACAAACTGTGCTTAACTATGCCAAAGGTCGGTTAGAAGCACATTATTGTCTGGACTCCACACATACAGTTAATTTGTTCCCGTGTTTTTCTTTCTAAGGCAATCCATGTTTGCATTAACTCTCCACTCTACAGTTTTAAACAGTTTATTTTAGCATTAACTGATTTGCTAAAATAGAGGCATCAAATATCCCCAAAGTTTGCTAGTGAAAGGGTTAGAACTCCAAGTCTCAGTGTAAGTAATAAACCTGTTACCAGACCCAGGTCACTACAGACATTAAGCAGCAGGAGAGGTTTTGCATGAGCAACATTTTTTTTTTTTTACTGTGTCAAAAAAATTCCAAAAGATCAAATTAAATCTAGTAAGAAAAAGACCCAAAAATAAAGCAGGCTACTCTGAACTTTGGGAGGTATATAGATGCAAGAGCAGTGCATGGGTGGTAGGGAGGGAGTTCTAATTAAGATTTTATTTCAGACATTCTGTGATCTGCCTCTTTATGGTTTGGCACCAAATTTAGATGATAGTTTCTCCACGAAGTTCATCACCTTGGGGTTGTTCTGGTATTTCGAGATGTTAGCTGGGTTCTGGGCCACATCTTGGAATGCAGCCATTATCTCAGGATCCTGCAGAGAAAACCAGTTAAATAATGCTTTAATAGGCAAGGAGTGTAGAAAAATGCTGAAGGCTTAAGGCTAGCTTCATAAATTTTCTTTTGATTAACTCTTCCAGTTTCTGAGGCTAACTAAGGATCACAGCATGCAGTACAATACTAAGCAAGGTCCCAGAGTTGCTCCCCCATTTGTACTCAGTTAACAGATGTCATGAAAAGTGATGGAGCAATCTCAGGTTAGCGATCATGCCAACTCCAAATCACAAACACGGGTTTATTAGAAGTACAGCCATCAATAACTGTAGCAATGGTTCAGTTCTCCTCATTCACATACTCTTCCTGTAATGGCTAAGGTTACAGCTTCTTGATCTCACCCAAGGTATAGCAACCTTTTGGTTAAACCAACACCAGTCGTCTCTATAATGAGAGCAGCCCTATGGTCCTCTACCTTACTGTCACCCCTTCCCAATTCACAATACAATTCTGTCCAAAACCATATTAAACATGACTGGGGGGGGGGGGGTGATACAGTTTCTTAGCTTTATGTGAAGATGCATTCTAGTACAAATCACTGCCTTCAAAACACACAAGATGAGGGGGAAGTGAAAACATTCTCTCTTCCTGTACATGTGCTGCTTTTGACCTGTAACCAATCAAATAGAGTTGGTGCAACGCAGCTGAAAGGACTACAAACTGCTCTTTTCCGACGTGATTAAAAAAAAAGGGAGAGGGAAACAATGATTGGAAGAGAGAACAAGTACTTCACGGATGCACCAAGAGGAAACACAACGCAGAATGCATATCTCACTTCTCTATGAGATGTTAACCAAAAGCAGTAGTTTCTCAAGCTGGACATTCAGATTCCATATTTAGAAAAATGCCCATCTGTTTCAATAAGCCAAGTCAACAATTTGACCTTCCTGGATATGTACAGTGACCTGGCATCATTTGGATCAGACAGCACAGGGGCTTAAGTGTCAGGATTTCAATCCCAATCTCTCTAATACCCAATCTCTAATGGTGATTCTGGTGACAAGTGCATTTCAGTGAGCAACTACCAGACAGGACTGCACGCCAAGACTGAAAATTCGTATTACAGTTACCTGCATAGCTGCAAGCACCTCTGGATCACCAAGTAGATCATTCAGACCAGGCATTCCTGCCATCCCAGGCATTCCACCTGGAAAACCACCAGCACCTCCTGAAGATAGGAAAATTAACATTGATGGACATGGTGATTATAAAGCAGCACAGATACATTGATCTCTTCCCATGATTGATGGACCTGAACTCTAATTGAATAGATACATATGGAAGGCTGTTGTTGTATAAACACCAGCCAGACTGTATATGTGCAAAGAGAAAGCTGACCTCACTGGCAAACGTTAGAAAGCAGCAGCCAGCTTCCAAAATGACATGATACAGAATATGTTCAGAAACGTCTTTCAGGTTCTGACAATTGTTTTAAAAAATAAGAGGCTATTGCATTTCAGTTGCAGACGAGCCCCCCCGCCACCCCAACTCCCACTTCCATGGATGACCTTTGTCCCTGCTCTAGCTGGGAAGGGAAAAGCCTTAAGCTCCTCAGTCCCTTCCTCAGCAGTGCATGCACTAGCACTGTCAGTGTGCTCAAAATGGATGCTTCTTCCAGCTTGTCCTGTTGCAGCTAGCCTTATGTCACATGCCATACCTTGACGTTATGGATAAATCACTCCATTTATGGAAAACTACAATATAGGTAATGAGGAAAACTAAACGGCACTGGCTTACGCAAACTCAGAGACTTATCAGACATCAAACTATCAGACATCCAAGACCATATTAGAACACAAGTATTTATGTGCAAATTACTGCAGATGCTGGAATCTGTACTGAAAACAAAAAAAAAATGCTGTTAATCACAGGTCAGACAGCATCCACGGAGAGCAAGCTAACGCTTTGAGTCTTAAGACTCAAAACTCGAGTTTGTTCTCTCTCCACAGATGTTTCCTGACCCATTGTGATTTGCAGCATTATTTCTGTATAAAAACTTGATCTACAATGAAGAATTGAACTCAGTTATTAGTACATCAGTCAGGAATATCTCTGAATAATAAGCAAATTGGATTTCTAAATTATCCTGGGTTCAAATTCTACAGTCATACAGCACAGAAATGGACCTTTCAGGCTAACCACTCCACACTGACCATATTCCCAAACTAACCTAGTCCCACTTGCCTCCATTTGGCTCATATCCCTCTAAACCTTTCCTATTCATATACTTATCCAAATGTCTTTTAAATGTTCTAATTGTACCCGCATCTAACACTTCCTCTGGCAGTTCATTCCATATATAAACCATCCTGCAAGAGAAAAAGTTGCCCCTCAAGTCCCTTTTAAATCCTTCTCCTCTCACCTTAAAAATATACCCCCTAGTTTTGAACTTCCCCACCCCAGGAAAAAGACCTTTGCTGTTCACTTTTATCTATGCCCCTCATGATTCAATAAACCTTTATAAGGTCACCCTGCAACCTCATGTTCCAATGAAGAAAGTCCCAGCCTATCCAGTTTCTCCATATAACTCAAACGGTCCAGTGCTGGCAACATCCTGATAAATCTCTTCTAAACCCTCTTCAATTTAATAATACCCTTCTAATAGCAGAGTGACCAAAACTGTACACTGTACTCCAAAAGTAGCTTCACCAATGTCCTGTACAACATGACATCTCAACTTCCATACTCAATGGTATGAGCAACAAAGGTAAATGTGCTAAACACCTTCTTTACCACTCAGTTCTTTGTCTACCTGCAACGCAAGTTTCAATGTATCTGAATCCTTCGGTCTCTGTTCAACAACACTACCCAGGGCCCTACCATCAACTGCCTTTGCTTGTTTTACCAAAATGCACTCATACCACAAGAGGAGCAGATATAGGAAATGACTAGTTTATGAAAGTCACCCAGTCTTCACTGAGACAGCAATGGCCAGTTACTTCTGGTCTAGCAAGGCCAGATACTGAGTTTCTGACTTACTAACTCCTGCTGGTAAGTGCATATGTGATGACATTTGAGCAAGAATAGGAGCAGAGTTGTCTGTGATGCCCTCTATTATCAACTGCTGACATTCACGGTCTGGGACAGCAAAATGAAAATCAGCCACTTCTTGGGACAATTAGAATGTTGCTTGAAACCGCAGCCTAGTAAGAATTGGATGTGGTGGATTAAAATGATGCAAAAGTGGTGGAGTGTACATATTACTAGCAGTGTTGCAGAACTCAGAGCTTAACTTGAGGCTGTCAGTTTGTGATCAACCGGGAGTAGCATACAGAAAGGCAAATCAAGGCCTTCTAGGGACACACAAAGTGCATTTTTTCAAGGACAACTTCCACAGTGAGTAACCAATTCAAACTGATGCTAAAACATTCACAAACTAAATTAGAAAGGATGCTAAAGGTGAAGAAATCAAAAATGTTGATGCAGCAACCACTAGCTACAGAGAGCATGGGGCATACCCTCTATCTTTGTTCACCAATCCCTACCTCACCACCACGCCCCTCTCCCATTTACACCCACCCCCAATCCTGAAGAGGAGTTACTTCAGAAACATGGACTTTACCTCCTGATCCTGCCTGGCTTGCTGTTCTTCCGATCTCCCGCTTGATTACTGAGAGCATCTCACCACCCAAGGAACATTGATAACCATACCAGAAATGCGAAATATTTCATTGCAAATCTTGGCAACCCCATTTTGATGAACAATTTTTATTTCAAAACTGTTCAGGTCCAATCTAATTTAGTGAAGTGGTTGGAAGGATTTGCCCAGTATAACATTTAGTGTCCCTGGTCAGCTGTTGCGTTTCTCACAGCTGTCTTAAAACAGCAATCACCACGGAATTGGGATGTTCATCCTCTATTGGCCAAACAAGGGAGTGCAAAAAAATACAGAAAAACCAACCTGGGAAACCACCGAATCCAGCTGCCCCCGGACGGCGAGCCTCTTCCTCCTGAAATAAAGAGAAGAGATGTTTATGGATCACACATGAAGGCTACAAATCAAGAAATTAAATATTTGGAGTGGCTGTTGAGACAGCTAAATGCAGATGTACCAGACCACAGGTACCCCTTTGGAGTCCAGCCTCTATGCAGAAACTCTGGTGCCAATTATTTTTACAGGGTGCAAATGTCTTCAGCCAGATATCAGACTGTAAAATGCTAGTCACAAATCAGAGTCTCCTTAAAAGCAAAGGGAATCTCCAGAGTCTAGTCATTATCAGGACAACACATCCCATGAACATAAAGTGCTTCAATTCCTGACTGCCAGGCACTTCCTAAACAAGAATCTAACATCCCAACTCAGTAATGACTCCTGGTCTGCTCACATGAGGAAGAAAGTAAGGACTGCATTTGCTGGAGATCAGTGTCAAAAATTATGGTGCTCGAAAAGCACAGCCAGTCAGGCAGCATCTGAGAAGCAGGAGCATTCCCAATTAAGAGCTTATGCTTGAAACATCGATTCTCCTGCTTCTTGGATGCTGCCTGACCGGCTGTGCTTTTCCAGCACTACACTTTTTGACTCAGTTCACATGAGTAAGATTGCTTCTGCAACATAAAGGTGGGGCAGCACGGTGGCTCAGTGGTTACCACTGCTGCCTCACAGTGTCAGGGACCTGGGTTCAATTCCCGCCTCGGGCGACTGTGTGGAGTTTGCACATTCTCCCAGTGTCTGCGTGGGTTTCCTCTAGGTGATCCGGTTTCCTCCCACAGTCCAAAGATGTGCAGGTTAGGTGAATTGGCCATGTTAAATTGCATGTAGCGTTAGGTGCATTAGTCAGGAGTAAATGTCGGGGAATGGGTCTGGGGGTTGCTCTTCGGAGGGTCGGTGTGAACCTGTTGGGCCGAAGGGCCTGTTTCCACACTGTAGGGAATCTAATCTTTCCCAGAGTCAGCAGAATGTCTAAATGACGATTCATAGTCCATAGCATGCTGGGTGAAACTGACCGTCCAAAATGTAACACATCTGCCAGCCATAATGTCTTATTGCAGCAAGCATTAAAAGCATATTTTACCATCTTAATTCCACACGGAGAAGGAAAATAAACCCAGAAACAAGAATCAAGAACAGGCAGAAGCACAGCAGCAAAAACTACCAGTTGATTTGAATTTCCACTCAGCATCTCAACAAAAGCTCGAAATGGGCCAGTTCATTTTCTGATTAGCTTTGGAGATTCATTTCAGTGTTTAAACCAGCCTACTTCCCTACTTTGGGCTTTTTATGTCATGCCATTATGAAGTCTACATAATTTAAATGCTGATATCTGCTCACTGTTGCCAATCCTCTTGGCTTTCAATCAACTATTAACCAGATTGAATCGATTTTAGCTGCTAATTAGGTCTTCAGCATCACAGCAACTATAAAACTGAAGATTGTAGTAATTGAGGTTGCCCAGCAAGTAATTCACTGGCAAACAAGTCTCTATGATCAGGAGTCCCAGCATTTTACAGATCAGGTGAGTCTCGAGATGTTGTATTATTTGGCTTCAAGCCAGAAATATTAACCCACTCAGGATGCAAATAAGTAATCCAGGCTGAAAATTCTGTGCAGTACTTTTAGAAGACACTAGATTGCCTGCTAATATGAATGTAAAAGATTCCATTACAACATTTGAAGAGCCAGGATTTTCTTTTTAAGTGCCATGGCCAGTATTCAACTTTTATCCACAACAAATAAACGAGTCACTTGTGTCATATGCTTGGACCCTACTGTGTATAAATTGGCTACTATATTCACTTCATAGTGACTACACTTGAACAGAAGAACTTAAGTTTTTTTGGGAGCGCCAGGGAAATTTTCTACAGTTAGACCAAGCTTGTATGGGCGCACCAACATAGTCAAAGATTCTATTCAAGTGTAATGAAAACATGAAGATTTCACACAAACTCCATTTAAACCATGAAAATGATCTAACAAATCTAACATTCAGACATCAGTTTCAATTATAGAACGTGAGGTTCAGGTGTACATCACAAGCAGCATATGGATACCATCACACTAAAATTACTGACAATCCTGATGTACTGAGATTCAGATGGCTTTGCAAACTTAACTATGGTTCTTTAGGACTTGTATAATCTTAAGCCAGGCTCCTTATGTGTCACTTTTCAAATGTATGATCACTATTATCAATTACTGTTTGTTATCTATATCAATGATTTAGAGTCATAGAGATATACAGCATGGAAACCGACCCTTCGGTCCAACCCGTCCATGCCGACCAGATATCCCAACCCAATCCAGTCCCACCAGCCAGCACCTGGCCCATATCATTCCAAACCCTTCCTAATCATGTACCCATCCAAATGCCTCTTAAATGTTGCAATTGAATCAGCCTCCACCACTTTCTCTGGCA
The DNA here is from genome assembly GCF_004010195.1 of Chiloscyllium plagiosum. Lineage (NCBI taxonomy): Eukaryota > Metazoa > Chordata > Chondrichthyes > Orectolobiformes > Hemiscylliidae > Chiloscyllium > Chiloscyllium plagiosum. The sequence goes on along the minus strand of NC_057748.1, from coordinate 18,428,483 downwards.
GCTCATTCCATACCCGTACCACCATCTGTGTGAAAAGGTTGCCCGGTACGTCTCTTTTATATCTTTCCCCTCTCACCCTAAATCTATGCCCTCTAGTTCTGGATTCCCCGACTCCAGGGAAAAGGCTTTGCCTATTTACTCTATCCATGCCCCTCAAAATTTTGTAAACGTCTAAGGTCACCCCTCAGCCTCTGACGCTCTGACAGTGGCCTAACCATTGTCCCGTACAGCCGCGACATGACCTCCCAACTCCTGTACTCAATACTCTGACCAGTAAAGGAACGCCTTCTTCACTATCCTATCTACCTGCAACTCTACTTTCAAGGAGCTATGAACCTGCACTCCAAGGTCTCTTTGTTCAACAACACTCCCTAGGACCTTACCATTAAGTGTATAAGTCCTGCTAAGATTTGCTTTCCCAAAATGCAGCACCTCGCATTTATCCGAATTAAACTCCATCTGCCACTTCTCAGCCCACTGGCCCATCTGATCAACATCCCAGTGCACTCTTCACCAATGATGGCTCTGCTTTTGTGTTTCCCTCTCATTAGCAATATTGTTCGTCTCATTGCTGCTGCTACAGGATGGCTCTCATGTGAATGTGAGACCTTTCTTCAGTGAATTGCTTTGAGCCACTTCGAGAGGAAGTGAGAAGGCTCAACATAAATGCAATTTAGTTTCACGTCAGTAGCGACAAATGTGCTGGAAGTGGCTGTGTGTTTGAACCACACACTGTAAACGAAGCTGTTTCACGGATGGGGGTCTCAGCCAGACATTGGTGAACCTATTGGAGCCCACCACCGACATCAGGCTCACTGGTCTATAGTTCCCTGGCTTGTCCTTACCACCTTTCTTAAACAGTGGCACCATGTTAGCCAACTTCCAGTCTTCCGGCACCTCACCTGTGACTATCGATGATACAAATATCTCAGCAAGAGGCCCAGTAATCACTTCTTTAGCTTCCCACAGAGTTCTAGGCTTCACCTGATCAGGTCCTGGGGATTTATCCACTTTTATGCGTTTCAAGACATCCAGCACTTCCTCCTCTGTAATATGGACATTTTGCAAGATGTCACCATCTATTTCCCTACAGTCTATATCTTCCAAATCCTTTTCCACAGTAAATACCAATGCAAAATACTCATTTAGTGATTTGGATGAGAATGTACAAGGCATGATTAGTAAGTTTGCAGGTGACACTAAAATAAGTGGTAAGGTGTACAGTGAGGAAGGTTCTCAGAAGTTGCAGCAGCACCTTGATCAACTAGGGAAGTGGGCCAAGAAATGGGAAATGGAGTTTAATATAGATAAGTGTGAGGCCTTGCATTTTGGAAAGTCAAATCAAGGTAGGAGTTTCATGGTAAATGGTAGGGCCTTAAGGAGTGTAGTGGAACAGTGGGTTCTTGGAGGTCAGGTTTGCAGTTCTCTGAAAGAGGAGCAACCAGAAGAAGGACAATGAATGTGACTTTTGGAACACTAAGCCTTCATCAGTCAGGGCATCGAGCAAAGAAACCGGGGAGTTATGTTGCAGTTATACAGGACATTGGTGAGGCTGCACTTGGAGTAGTGTGTTCAGTTTTGGTCTTCTTGTTATAGGAAGGATATTAATAAACTGGAAAGAGCACATAAGAAATTTACAAGGATATTGCTTGGGCTCAATGGTCCGAGTTATAGGGGGAGGTTGGACAAGATAGTACTTTTTCTTTAGAGTGTAAGAGGGGGGGGGAAACCGTAGAAGATCATGAGAGGCATGAATAGGGTGAATGCAGTCTTTTTCCCAGGATTGGGCAATAGAGGATTGGAGGGCATTAGTTTAAAGGTTAGAGGGGAAAGAATAAAAGGGAACCTGAGGGGCAACTTTTTTTTTAAAACAGAATAGTACACATATGGCATGAGCTGCCAGCAAAAGTGGTTGAGGCCAGTACATTAGCAACAGTTACAAAGGCATTTGGACCAATACATGGATAGGAAAGGATTAGAGGGATATGGGTTGAGAGAGCGTGGTGCTGGAAAAACACAGCAGGTCAGGCAGTATCTGAGCAGGAGAATCAACGTTTTGGGCAAAAGTCCTTCATCAGAAATTCCTGATGAAGGGCTTTTGCCCGAAACGTCCGATTCTCCTGCACCTCAGATGCTACCTGACCTGCTGTGCTTTTCCAGCACCGCACTCTCGACTCTAATCTCCAGCATCTGCAGTCCTCACTTTCACCTTAGAAGGATATGGGTCAAGTGCAGGGAAATGGGGTTAGTGTGGACAGACATTTTGGTCGGCATGGTCCAGTTTGGGCCAAAGGAGTCGATCTCCATGCTATAGGACTATCACTCTATGGCAGCAGAGATATAGAAACACCACCATCTGCAAATTGTCCTCCAAGGCCACAACATGCTGACTTGGAAATATTCAGTCAGCATCACTGGGCTACAATCTTGGAGCTCTCTCCCTAAATATTTTATGGGTCAGTCAGCCAAGAGACTTCAGCAATTCAAGGCAGCAGCTTACCATCACTGACTCAAGAGTAACTAGGGATGGGCAATAAATGCTAGCCCAGCCAGTGGTGCTTACATCCCACGACTGAATAAACAAAAACCAAGATTGTTGCAATTCAAGTAAAATAGGGGCAATGTAAAGAATAAGATAGTTATAGTGTTTCAGGTTTCCCTTAACAGGCAAGATAATATATATGTGGGAACAGGATGAGTGGACCTGTTGGGGCAAGAGAACCATTTCTGCTTTGGACTCTATATAAAAGTTAGAGATACTACGCACAGTTACTGTCCTGTGATTCTTGTCATGAAGTGCATGCATGGGCATGGAGTTCGGTTCTACACACCCTCAAGTTAAAAGTCCATTAATATTCTCTGACCAGACGCTCTCTCAAATTAATACTTGTCCAAGCAACTGAAATATGCACCATTAGGAGAGGAAAAGGGAGATTTTGGAGTAAAGCAAAAGTGAACGCGATTTTCAACACCATGCAACTTACTTTACGTGCTTTTTCATGTTCTTCCTTTGCTTTTTTCGCCCGCTCTATTCGCTCTCGAATGTCCTTCTCTTCACGCTTCCTTTCGTATTTTCTTCTGTGTTCTATAATCTTTTGAGCCTAAGGAGATTTAGTCAAAATATATAGATTCTTTAATAAATAGATCTGTTCATCACCCCAAACACCTGCTCAAAGCTGAACTCCAAAGACAGTCAGATCCTCTGCATATATATTACAGGCTATGGCTGTGAAGGATTTCTTTTTTTGGAAACTTCTTTTTCCATGCCTACTCTAATCCTGATTTAATGAAAGAAAATTAGCTAACTACATTTTATGGTTATTAACCATGCATTACAAAGGGATATGTAAGAGTTAATTAGAAATCCCTAATTAAGTTTATATTCACAAATATTAAGAACAGACTTCGCCCAATGAACTTTCTAAGAACTAGGAACAGATTAGGCATTTCAGCCCCTCGAACATGCTCTGCCATTTAATAAGATCCTGGCTGATCTCAGCTTGGCCTCAAACCCACTTTCCTATCCATTCCCCATAACCTTCTAACTCATTACTGATTAAAGATTTGCCTAACTCCTCCTTGAATCTATTCAGTGTCTTGGCGCCCATAGCACTGTGGAGTGAATCCTCAGAGAAATAATTTCTCATCTATATTTACAATCTTCCATCCCTTAGTCTAAAACAGTGAACTCTCATTTTAGATTACCCCACAAGGGGAATATCTGGTATACATCTACTTTGTCAATTTATTTTAGCATCTAGTAAACCTTGATTATATTGCTTGTCATCCTTCTAAAGTCTAGCATGTCTTGGCCTAAACTGCTCAACTTCTAAGACAAGCCTTTCATCTCAAATGAATTCAGCAAACCTTCTCTGAACTGCCTCGAATGCAAGTGCATTGTTCCTCAAGGGGACTAAAACTGTACACAGTACTCCAGATGAGATCTCACCAATGTCTTGTACATTTACAACATTTCCCTACTTTTATACTCCATTCATTTGACAAGAAATGCAAACATTCAATTTTCCCTAAATAAAAACAAAGAACTGCAGATGCTAGAAATCAGAAACAAAAACAAATTGCTGGAAAAGCTCAGCCTCTACAGAGAGAAATCAGAGTTAATTTTTCAGGTCCAGTGACCCTTCTCAGAACTTGCCAAAACATCAACTCTGATTTCTCACCACAGATGTTGCCAGACCTGCTGATCCTTTTGCAGCAATTTCTATTTTTGTTTTAATTTTCCCTCATTATTTGCTGTACCTGCTACCAGCTTTCTTCAACTCATGCAGGAGGACACCTAGATCCCTCTGCACCAAAGTAATTTGAGGTTTCTCACAATTTAGATAATTAGTTACCTTTATATTTCTGACCAAAATGGTAATCTCACTTATCCATGTTCAACTTCATCAGCAAAGTTTTGCCCCATTCACAACTTTATTTACTTGTTCATTTGTAAATTTCTTTATTACAACTTACTTTCCCACCAATTTTCGTGTCCTCTGCAAATTTTGCTGTCATACCTTCTTGCCCTGTATCCAAGCTATTAAGTAATTATATATAATTTATACACAATAAAGGCAAGAATAATGGCAGGAACAGGAGTATAAACATGTAAACATGCAATGATGATAAAAAGTACGCAACTCTTTTGCATATGTCAACTGATGCTTTTTTTTGTTATTCAGAAGAAATAAGTTTTGGGGAAAATTTGGCATATGTAGTTAGGTCATACATCAGCCATAATCTCTCAATGCCAGAAAAGGCCTGAGGCTCTAAATGGCAAACTCCCATCCCTATTTTCTTCCCAAAACAGGCAAGCACAATGAGATGTTTATGCTTTTTTTTAAGCTAGTGTTGTTAGGATAGAAGAAACAGGAAGTAAGGAGTGGACTTATGCCACATTGCTAATGATTCAAACTACATGTTTAAAATTGCTTTCTGCACCATGCTCTAACAGTGCAGCCCACTCTCAGAACAGCTGTACTCTTGGTTCATCAGCATTTGTAATTACAAGTTTTATTTTCCACCTGCGAGTTTCATAGTGCACTGAACATTTCTTTAAAGCCCAGCTACTTTTACAAAGAGTGCAGCATGCAGTGACAGACAGCAGAGTTCACACAAATTCAAATAACAGCTTTGAATTCTTGCTGCTTATAAGGTTAGGTCTTCAAGCCTATACTTGTACAAGTCAGAGCACAGCTATGGCTTCCACTCCTAATCCTAATCCAGAAACATGGTCTTGCCGGTCTTCCCTCTCTGATGCACAAATTATTTTAAAACAACATTGAGACAATCAATACTGATTCCTCAACAAACATCAAAAATAGCGTACCTGATCATAGTCAAAGTACTATTTATGGGGCTCGCTGAGTGCAAACTGCCTGCTGCATTTTTTACATTGGTTAGAGTGGATTATTATAAACGCCCAACTGATTCACAGATATCATTTAAGCAGAAAAAAAACTTGATGCCTTTACCATTCTGGCCCATATACAACACCAGCCCCATACCAAAGTAGTTGATGTATAACTGAGCCCTGCAGCAAGTGTAACAAATCAAGATGTCTAGGAATGACTATTAAATGTTGGTCTTGTTATATTTCAACAGTAGTAACTAAGGTAACTGGAGCTTTTGAAAGAATCAGTGACTGCACTTCAAAAGTACTTCAATGACTATAAGAACTACCCCCAAGTTCTGAGAGATTCCATATCAAATTTTGTTTAATGCTTTAGGATGCTATTGCTACATTAAAGGCCCTATATTAACTGCAGATTATTGTTGAACTTTCAGGTTTGTTTTCAAGCAGGACTCATTTGAAATGCTAGTACACCATCTTTCCCCAGCTGTCTGCACATGTTTAAAGTAACCAGCAGGGTAGACTATCTTGGGTACAGTCACAGATTCTAAACTTAAAACAGCTCCAATTATTTTTTGTAAGCCAAATCATGGAATTGATAATCTCAATATTTATTAGCTTAACATAAAAATGTCTTGATGTGATACTCCAGTTAAATGGAGGAGCATTTTGGTGCAGAAGCAAACTCATTAGGGGCCAGAATGGTTCAGAACATAATGGTAGGTGGTGATTAAGTGCTAATGTTATTGGACTAGTAACCAGAGCCCCAGGCCTATGTTCTGGAGATATCAATCTCATTGGATCGTGCAGTCTGAATTCAACAAAAGAAATCCAGAAGAATAATCGAGCCTGATGGCTCCCATGGTAACCACTGTTGATTGCCACATAAACCCATCTGGTTTAATAATGAACTTGAGGAAAGTGGCTATCTATAACCTCAGACCCACAGCAATATGGTTGACTCTTAAAACAGCCCTCTGGGCAATTAATACTGGCCTAGCCATCAACACCCAAATCCCATGAACAAAATATAATTTTGGCCACTGAAAATTCCAATGCCTACTAACCCACTTCACAATTCCAGCATTAACTGTTATTTCATATTACAATTATATGCGGAGAACTTGATCACTTCTCTTTCCATTCTGTGGTACTAGCAGATTTTAAGTAATAATGTAACATGTAATAAATTAAGTAATTTGAAACAACAACTTTCATTTACATCAAGTATTCTACAGTGCTTCACAGGAGCACTAGCAAAGTTTGATACCGAAGCATTAAAGAGAAATTACAGAACATAGTAAGGGAAGTTTTGGTGAGTTAGGTAAGCTTTCAGCGTTGTCCTCCACCAATGCCATCTACTGTATCCGTTGAACACGATGTGGTCTCCTCTACATCGGGAAGACAAGACGCCAACTTGCATATTGTTTCAGGGAACATCTCTGGGACACTCCCACCAACGAATCCCACCCACCCTGTGGTTGAATACCAACTCCCCCTCCCACTCCACCAAGGACATGCAGGTCCTGGGCCTCCTCCATCACCAAACCCTTACCACCTGACACCTGGAGGAAGAAGGCCTCATATTCTGTCTTGGGACCCTGCAACCGCATGGGACCATTGTGGATTTCACCAGTTTCCTCATTTCCCCTCCCCCCACATTATCCCAGCCCAAGCCTCCAACTCAGCACTCCTTGTGACCGGTCCATCATCTTTCTCGTCTATCTGCTCCACCCTCCTCCCCGACCTATCACCTCTCCCCCACCTTCATCGACCTATCGTATAACGCACCACCACCCCCCCCCCCGCCTCATTCCTGATGAAGGACCTAAGCCCAAAACGTCAATTTTCCTGCTCCTTGGATGCTGCCTGACCTGCTGTGCTTTTCCAGCACCATGCTCGAGACTTCCTTTAAGGATTATCCCAATAGAAAGGAGTGGGGAAGGTAGAGAAGTTTAGGGAGGGATTTCAGAGGTTGTGGCCTCAGCATAGGTAACTAATGGCATTGTTGCCAAAGGTGTCTTGATTAACACTGGGGAGGTTCAAGAAGCTAGAACTAAAGAATGGCAAAGATCACTATGCTATAGAACGGGAGGAGTTTACAGTAGGTATGGAATGAGGCAGCCAAGGAGGGATTTGAAACTGGAATAAGATTTCAAAAGCACTGCCACACAATGATTTTTACGCAAAAACAAATCTGAAAACTGCATGAGTTCTCAGATTTCTTTCCCCACCCAAGTTGGGTCAGAGAAACCAATTCCACCAGTAACTCCTTACTTTGCTATTTATTCTCAAAGACACAACATTTTAAGCAAAAATGTATCCAGAATGTGGTCACGTACCCGAGGTTGCACCTCCTTCAGCATGGCGCTAGCATCATCATCATAATCTAGTTTACAGGCTGTGGCCAGATCGCGTGCTGCCTCCTCCCAGTGACCGAGCAATCTATTTGATAGAGTAATTATAAAACAGCAAGGTTTACAACTAGACGCATCAAACCCACAGATTCAATACAGTTGTTCAACCACTATCAATAGTCACTAGAATTGACATGTCTAAAGCTGCCAACAGGGCAGAAATTGTGAACGACAAGCAAAGTTTACCTGCACATTCATACCTTTATTTCAGCATGAAAACTTACATTATGACTTAAAATCTGCTAGTACCACAGAATGGAAAGAGAAGTGATCAAATTCTCAGCTTCTCAGGAACAAGTGAAAGAACACATAATAATTAACAAATCCTACAACTTTAAACGTTTCCCATTTTCAGCAGTCCCTCAGTTTCAAAAGAGACTAGCTGCCACTCTGGTCTGATGATTCTGATAAGTCCAAAAAGAGAGTTTAATCAGCCAATGACTGAGCTATACAAGCCAAGGGAGTTCCAGATCAAAGTCCTAGTATTGCACAACTTAGCTGATTTCAGCCAGGGTTACATGGCTTCAGCTGCCCTGGGTTAAAAGGGGGAGAAACAATCAGCTCCTAAGAACTACTCTGACTCTTACTGGACATGCCCACCTGCAGAGTCAGGATAGGATTAAGCACATTCAAATATAATAACCCACCAACATGCGACCAAGACTTACGCACATGATGCCCACGTGGCCGTATTCTAGCTTTGGCAGAAAGAGAATGCAGAGTAGAGCTAGGGAAATAAATGCAGCTACAATTATATACTGCATTCTCAGAATAAGACCACTCAATAACTGAAAACTGACCAGAAAAGATGCCACTTTTACAATAAAAATCACAAAGATCAATTTGGTCACACCAGGAAAATTAGGAATAATTTCAGCATCACCAAAAGTCAGTTCTTTCAGACAGATGACCAGCTTGTCGTCTAGGGTTTGACTTGGTACCTTGGTTAAGTGGGGTAACAATCCCCTGCTCAAGGTTAAATAGACAGTCATGAAGGAAATGCTCAAGAGAAATTCAAGTTTTCTGCGTCCAGTGAAACACACTGCATTCACTATGACCAGATGACCATCAAGAATATACTGTTCTCCACAGTTCCAGAGACCTTGGCCTACTGTCTCTCTTAATCTTCAAGATTGGTTCAATGAAAATACTAAAGCAACTGAGAAGCCATCACAGAAGAAACCTCACCTTTACAGGGCTTACTTCAATAACAAATCATTATTAGCCAAACACAATCATTATCAAAACATTTAAAGGACTGAGATGAAAGGTGTCTAATTTATTCATATCAATAACATGTAAACAGAAATAGGCCATTAGTCCCTTAAGCCACTGCCATTCAGAGAGATCATGGCCGATTTGTGGTCTAACTCTATATACTTGCCTTTGGCTCATATCCCTTCATATAATTACTTAACAAAAACGTGTCTATCTCAGATTTTAAAATACGAACTGATTCAACATCAACTACTTTGCAGAAAAGAGTTCCAAAACATTCACTACTCTGTGCATGTAGAAGTGCTTCTTAACATCAATCCTTAATAGCCTGGTCCTAATTCCCAGACTACGCTCCCTCTAAGTTCTAGAATCTCCAACCAGTGGAAATGATTTATCTTTATCTACCATATCTTTTCCTGTTAATTTCTTGAAGACTTCAATCAGATGACCCCTTAACTTTCAATAAACATTAAAATAGGCTTACTATGTATAATGTCTCCTTACAATTTAACCCCTGAAATCCAGATATCATTCTTGTCACCTATGCTGTACTCTCTCCAAGGTCAAAACATTCTTCTGATCTGCTCACGGTATTCCAACTGGAGTCTAACCAGGGTTGTGTGTGTAGCTGTAGCATAACATTTGCATCCTTAACCACTAATCCTCTAGATGTAAAGGCCTGCATTCCCTTAGCCTTCTTGATTATTTTCTGTACCTGTTCCCAACAGTTCTGAACTTCCAAGTCTCTTTCGACATTCCATTTGGAAAGTATTTTGATCTACCCTTTTACAGTCCAAAAAGGATAATCATATTTGCTTACACTGAAATCAGTTTGTCACAGTTTTGCCCATTGACTTAGTCCATCAATATCTCTTGGCAATTTTATACTATTTACTGTCTACAATGTAGTCTAATTTTGTATCGTCAAGAATTTCGATTTTAAACTAGCAGCATTTGGGGGGTCAGTCTATTTTTGTGAAGGGGTTTAAATCTTAACTAAGTCAGCGTTCTCTGAATCATGGTTATAAATTAGCATGTCAGACAGCCGACTAACGGAAATTTGCTTACATTGCGGGACTTACGACAAGAGTGAGTGCTTGCGGGACTTTTTCAAGCATATCCTCAAATCTCAGCTGTCGACAGTCTTTCCCATCTATTCGCTCCTCCCTCCTCTCCGACAAATCACCTTCTCCCCCACCTTCATCCACCTACTGCATTCTCAGCATACATCTAGCCGCCATGAAGAAGGTCTCCAAGCCCTCCATTTCTTTCTCTCATGCCATCCCAACCTGTACCCTTCCAATGACACCCTCATCTGCCTGGCTGAACTGGTCCTCGCCCTTAACAACATCTCCTTCCAATCCTCCCACTTCCTCTAAACCAAAGGGATAGTCATGGTTACCAGCTATGCCTCTGTCAGGTATGTGAAACAGTCCATCTTCCCCAGTTACACAGACACCATTCCCCACCTTTTCCTCCAATACATCGATGACTGTATCAGCACTACCTCATGCTCCCACGAGGAGGTTGAACAGTTTCTCATCTTCACTAACACCTTTCATCCTGACCTCAAATTCACCTGAACCATCTCAGACACCTCCCTTCCCTTCCTGGACCTCTCCATCTCCAACACCAGCAACCAGGGACAACTACTACAACAAACTCACCAACTCCCACAGCTACCTGGACACCACATCCTCCCACCCTGTCTCCTGTAAAAATGCCATCCCTTATTTCCAACTCCTCCACCTCATCTGTTCCTAGGATGACCAACTCCACCACAGAAAATCTCAGGTGGCTGTCTTCTTCAAAGACCGCAAGTTCCCCTCCCACATGATCAACGATGCCCTCCAATGCATCTCCTCTATTTCCCGTACCTCTGCCCTTGAACCACACTCCTCCCAATGCAACAAGGACAGAAACCCTCCTGGTCCTCACCTTCCAACCTATCAACCACCGTATACATTGCATCAATCTCAGCCACTTCCACCACCTACAAATAGACCTCACCACTCGGGATATATTTCCCTCCTCATCCCTATCAGCATTTCTGGGAGACCATTCCCTCTGCGATTCCCTCGTCAGATCCACACACCCCACTCCCAGCACTTTCCCCTGCCACCCGCAGAAAGTGAAAAACCTGCACCCTCTCACCATCGTCCAACGCCCCAACGGATCCTTCCACATCCGACAGAAAGTTACCTGTATTTCCACCAGTCATCTACTGTATCCGTTGCACCCGATGTGGTCTCCTCAACATCAGGGAGATAGGACGCCAACTTGCGGATAGTTTCAGAGAACATCTCTGGGACACCTGCGCTAAGCAACCCCATCACCCTGTGGCTGAACACCAACTCCACCTCCCACTCGACCATCACCAAACCTTTACCACCTGACGACTGGACGAATTACGCCTCATCTTCCGCTTTGGGACCCTGCAACTACACAGGATTAAGGTGGATTTCACCAGTTTCCTC
>NC_057748.1:18398153-18416997 GCF_004010195.1 Chiloscyllium plagiosum | reverse complement strand
GGCCCACAAGCCTCATTCCTGATGAAGGGCTTACGCCCAAAACATCGATTCTCCTGCTCCTCGGATGCTGCCTGACCTCCTGTGCTGTTCCAGCACCACACTCTTGACCCCATATCCTCAAATCAACCTAATGAAGAAATAAACCACTACATGTTGCTATCAACTGATCTCTCGTGATCGTTTCACACATTAGAAATAGCAAATGCAGTCAAACTCCTGTCTTGCAGCAAAGCTACAGCAGCTTTATTCATTTTCTGTGGCATAGTGGCAATATTCCTCGACTAGTAATTCAGAGTTCCAGGCTAATCAATGTTCTGGGGATATGGGCTCAAGTTTCATAATGGCACATAATAAAATTTCAATTAAATTCATAAAATCAAGATTGCATGCTGGTTTCAGCAACAGCAACCATGAAACTATCAATGGTTGTTGTAAAAGCCCATCTGGCTTACTAATGTTGAGGCAAGAAAATAACAGTAATGTGGTTCATTCTCAACTCCCCTCTGCAATGGCCCAACCATCTGCTCCATTCAAGGGCAGATATTGATGGATAACAAAAGTCAGTCATGTCCACATCCCATGACAAAGAATTAAGAAAACAGGTGACGCTAACCCAACTGAGTTCTACATGGCCAGAGGTCATGCCTGCTCAAGAAGCTCACTTTCCGTCTGAGAAAGCAACCATCCTGGAAGAATACAAAAACTTCCCTTCCAAATAGGTGGAACGGAAATCTTGGGACAACTGTCATGAAACCTCACACCTGCCCATTTTAGACAGAATCCTTCCAAACCACCTGGTATGGCATCTCAATTAGGATCAGCTGTGAGACAGACTTTGCATTTTAGAAAAGGTTTGAGAAAGGTTTAGAAAATATGGTGTTTGCAGTTGACAGCTCCAGCAGAAAAGCAAGAGCAGAACATGTAGTCTTTTGTTGACTGGACTAAGATGGTTGACACAGTCCTTGAGGGGCACTGGAAGGGGATCAGCTTCCCTCAGAAATGCATAACAATAAATTCATGGTTTATATACCTTGGGGGATGGTGAGTCTTCTGACCCATTCCCAGCTATTAACAGAGTTAAACAGGGCTGCATACTAGCACCAACTCTGATCATGTTTTTCTCCACCACGCTCTCTGATGCCTTCCATGATGATCCTCACACCAAAATTGCATATGGCGTAACAGAGGAAGCTGCTCAATCTGAAATGACTTCATATAAAGACTAAGTCTCCAAAGAAAATTTTACAAGTTATTTGTCAATGACTAGTGGACAACTTAGAGCTGGACAGGCAATGTAGCATGGCTTTGTTTGCCAATGTATGTAACAACTTCAGCCTTACAGTCATCACAAAGGAAACCAAAATAACGTACGCACTAGTCCTCCAGTCCCACCTCAAGACTGAAGTTTCAGTCATTATCAAAAACTGTCAGTACTGGATAAGTTCACTTAACTCAGTAGTACATGATCACACATTGTCCAAATAAGACGCTTAACTACTTTCACTGAAACTGCCTTTGGAAGCCACTGTTGATCCAACAGTAGCTTATTTAGGAGCTCAAGTGTCACCTAAGTCTAAGTCTGGGAAAGACTCATACATGAATGCCACACACATGGCATAAACTAATAAAAATGGAGCAGCCTCCCCCAAAAGGAAATGCATACGAGAGGTAGAAAGAAAACATATAGAGAGGAAGTCCTGAGCCAGCAAGTAATTCAAAACTCAATCTTATCCTACTGGCAGCAGAACCTTGCAGGTACTAAATCATGTAACTGATGGTAACCTTACCAAACAACTCAAAATTTTCTCATCACCCTGAGTTCAAACAAGGAGGAATTGTCAGATTGTTGGCCTGGATTAAGATCTTTCATTATTGTCATGATGGATCTTAATCCAAGCCTGCAATCAGGACGGGACTTGATGATTAACGTGAAGTGGGCATTGGGCAACTCTGCTTAATGTTCAAACACTCACCAATACTCTCTGCCTCAAACATTGCTCCTAAAGGTAGGGACGAAAGCTGCAAGTCTAACTCCATACAGCAATCATGCAGAACAGGGACAGGAAAAAGGGTACATTTTAAAATAATATTCTGGAAGGACACTGGATAACATTTAATAAGGGGCTCCTCTTCGCTGTAAAACACTTAAATGCCTACAGCACTCAACCCTTTTTGCTTGTTTTTTTAAAAAAAACAAGCTTCTATCTTTAAAGTTCATTGCAATAACACCACGTTCTTGTCCTCACCTATGTGCCTTCCCCCTCCATTTGTAAGGCTGTGCTGAGTCAGGATTGATGCTGATGGCTTTGTCACAGTCCCGAATGGCTGCATTGGGTTTCTGCATTTTCACATACACACTGAAGAGAAAAAAAAACACTGCTTACTACAGGATAAGAAAAAATAAACAGATGTAACCTCATGCTTTTCAAAAAAGCATGAACAGGATAATATTCAGTCTGAAATAGGAAATATTGTCTTATGCTAACTGTTTCACTAAATATTTAGTATCATGTTAGTGGTCTGACGGGAGAAAGGGACACGTCGAAAAGTGTGATGCTGGAAAAGCACAGCAGGTCAGGCAGCATCCGAGGAGCAGAAGAGTTGATGCTTCGGGCATAAGCCCTTCATCATGTCAACTCTCCTGCTCATCAGATGCTGCCTGACCTGCTGTGCTTTTCCAGCATCACACTTTTCAACCCTTGTCTCTCCAGCATCCTCTTTCTCTCAGGAAAAGGTCACATGGACATATTCAGATGATCAATGCCAAATCCCTGCCAAGTGAGGTAATCCCAGCAAAGACAGCATTAGGAATGTTATAACTGATCTGAGCCCCCAAGCTACAAGGTGAAATGGAAATAAATTCCAAGTCCTGATTGCTATCTAGTGACATCTACTGGGAAGAATCTGTTGGGCATCAGTGAAAATAAGACCAGTGTCTGAATTGGGGCAGAGTCTCTTGCCAGTACGCTATGTGCAGGTTCACACAGTACCATCAAGATGTTAGGAAACAGAAATTAGTTGGCGAGTTTAGAATGAGGGAGCATAATCTCAGGATAACAATTTAGGTTATTTAAGACTAATTAAGAAGAATATTTTTAACTCTTTGGAATTTTCTACCCTAGAGCATCATGGAAGCTCAAACATTGAAAAAACACGTTCAAAACAGAAGTCAACTGATCAGCTTAATAGCCTACTCCTGTTCATTAATAGCATTAGAAATTATTCAGAGACTTTCTTAAATTAGAGCTGTGGAACACTCCACAAAACAAGGAGAACACATGGGTCAAGCTCCATCCAAGTCTTGAACAGTGTCAGGGTAGCAAACATAAGTTACTCACGGGCATATCAAGTTCATACGGTCAGTTAATACTTGTGGAATAACAGTGCATCTACTCAAATCTATCCGAACCTTGGTTATAGATGGAAGCGGATGGGGTAATGCAAGGAAAAGAATCTGGGAATAAAGGGAGCAATGATTTGTGGTCCCCATTATGCACTTGGTGGCCAGTTCACAAAAGACCAAATGTATGGGTCAATTCAATTGCGGCTAGCGCAGAGACATATTCATTACCAAAAAGCACCAATAATGGATCAGAAGAACAAATACAGGCTATATCTGTTAGGACAGCTAATAGCCCAGTGATTAGCTAGATGATGATGAGGGAGCAAAGCACGTAAAAATCACCACAGTCCCAGAGCACCATAGGCTGCTCTCTGAGATGACTGTTGGTGAGGTTAAATGAAGGGTCATCATGCCTCATAGGAGGAGTGAGGTTGAGGAGGAGGTCACGATGACCTCGACCAGTATGGGAGTGCAACTGGGCGAGTGGCATCATTCTGTATCTCAAACCAGCCACCTACCGAACTGAAAATTAGAGACTCAGTCTACTAAAATTTTAATTCCTTTTCAGATGAATTCTTCTATTACTGCACACAAGGAATATTGGAGTAGCTGGAGAGCATAGTCAGTACTTCTAACTTTCATTTCAGATTCATTTACTCAACATTTTCCCCAAAATCTAGTAATTAATTTATAATGGCCAATAACAGCATTTCCCAACAGATTGGCATTAGGATGATGCCACCAAAAGTCTTCAGACTTATGCCAGAGAAGTGCCCAGAGACCCATCCCTTAAAAATAGGATCTCAAACATTCTTTCTCCTACTCCAGCTTGCAGTGTTTAAAGGGACACTTCAAGGATGATACTTCTCAGCATTTTATTCTAGAAATACACAAAGATATAAAGGCAAAAAAAAGGGAAATCCTATTTTACATAGACTCCCAAAACAAAAGGACATTTGTAGATAAACTCTGCCAATCGATAATGTTTCCTTACATTTGTTAAAGGAGCAAGTACTGAAGGTCAACCCTAACCTGAATTTTCAATTCTGGATGTTGCATCTCTCCATTTGTTCCTGAAGTCAGCTTTCTTACAGAATTTATATGTTCCTTCTAAGCGTTTCAGACATTTGACTAACATTATAGTGTCGGAAATCCAGCCCTCCAGGACAGGGGCTGTGGTGTGACGATTCTAACATGCACCTCTAAAGCGAGCACAAGGAAGCATCATTCCTGCTCTCTACTACGGCTTGGTGCCTTGTTCAAATTACTGCCCTGGCTGATATCTGGAATTCCTGTATTCAAAAATTCTACTGTAAGCCACTGGCCCATTTGCAAAGCTCCATTTCAGCATTCTTACCTGGCTCGCTTAGCATAAAGAACAGCCAGACGTGGGTTCAACTTAATGGCCTCTGTAAAGTGGCCAATGGCTTTTTCCAAGTTCCCTGTATCAAGAAACCAAAAAGCTTAGACAGAGTACAGGATTTATAAACAAAGGACTGGAAATCTCTAGGAGGGTTCCATCCCTGTAAATAAACAACATTTTGTTTGCTAATAGATTAGGCATAGAATCAGAGTTGTACAGCATGGTCTAACTTGTCCATTCTGACCAGATATCCTAAATTTATCTAGTCCCATTTCCCTCTAAACCCTTTCTATTCATGTACCCATCCACGTCTTTCAAATGTTATAACTGTACCAGCCTCCACTACCTCCTCTGGCAGCTCATTCCATACATTCACCACCCTCTGCGCAAAAACATTATCGTTTCGGTCCCTTTTAAATCTTTTCCCCCCTCACCTTAAATCTATTCCCTTGAGTTTTGGACTCCCCTACCCTGGAAAAAAAAAGACCTTGGCTATTCACCTTATCCACACCTGTCATGATTTTATAAACTTCTATAAGGTCACCCCTCAGCCTCCAATGTTCCAGGGAAAATAGCCCCAGCCTATTCAGCCTCTCCCTAAAACTCAAACCACCAGTCCTGGCAACATCCATCTTTTCTGAACCCTTTCAAGTTTAAGAACATCTTTCCTCTGAGGGAGAATTAAAGCACGTAGCAGCTATGGATGTGAAGCATTAAGAAATATGGACATGCTCCAGATACAATACCACAACTTCAAGTTATACCCAGTAGAAAAGGATGAATAATCTGAGCTTAACAAAAGAGATGGTTGACGCTTGACCGAGCAGAGCTCTTTTCTGATTAAGTGGACACAATCTATTTACTTGCAAACAGGTAATTTTTTTTTAAAAAAGCAGTAAACTATCATATTGAGCCTGCATTGTTATATAACTAGATTATAGTTGAAATTCCAAATCAATTCAAATCTTCCTCCAACAGCCTTGTAATCTCTTAATACCTAAATATCTTGCCATCTCTGTCTTCATTATGGTCACTGAATGAACATCCATTGGAGTCTTTGACAAAGAAATACAAGTCATCAACTTCTGAGTGAACAAATTGCAGCCAATTGTTTGTCCTGGCACCACAAGCCTTACTTCTGGAATCTCCAACATTTCAGAATTCCTCCTCAAACTCTAATGACTAATGACATTGGCGATTAACAAAAAAAAACTTTCAAGCTCTCCAAATGCTGAGCATTAACCCTTCCCTACCTCAAAAATATTTGATTCAGTTTATACCTACCTTCACTCAATGCATTAATGGCTTCTATTTTCTTCTCATTGGCTTGATCCATTTGCTCCTCAGAAACCTAAAGCAATACAACATTGGGTAATGATGATCCACTGTACAATGTCAGGTACAGCAAAGACAAGATCTACCTTATTTGAACTGACAGTTATGATTGCTACAACTGAAAGGTTACTGTCCACCTTCTAGCATGAAGAATGATCAAATAAGTGAGCCTCCAGATGGCTGGGGGGGGGAAATCAGTGCAATCATTGTCCAAACGGGAGTTTAACTGCAGACAGAAACAGTCCCAGCAATCTAACTCACCCATGGAACTACAGACAGAAACAAGTCAGGGTGATGCTGACTTCTTCCTGAAATCAAGAGAGACTTCTATCTGTAACAAGGGAAGAGAATTAGAGGCACCAAAAAAATGTGTTTGGACATTTGAGGGGGGGGGAAAATGGAAAATAATGTTTTGAAGTACAAATACTTGACAACTGAAGGAAATATGGCCTAGCATTGCTTTATTTCAATAGATGCCTGAACCCACTGGCAGTGTATAGCAACTCCCCAGGCACAAATCTAATTATCTTCACTATTTGTTGCACAATTATCTTCAAGAGGAAAACCAGAGATCTCCTTCAAAGCTGCACAAACCAGATAGTGAAACGGTGAGATGTCTGGGACAACACACCTAATTATTCCCATGAGGCAAGTGTATAGCTGCAAAGAACTATGGTTGTACATTCACCTTGTCACTCGACAACTCCTAGTTCCACATCTTCATTTTGAACAAAGAACTTAATCCTCTCCTCATTCCTCTGGCATACATACCAAGATTATACTACATTAGCAAGCATTTGAAAATACACAAGTTAATCAAGGGCAGTCAGCGTAGATTCATTTTAACTTTTATAAAGCACAACATGCTTTAAAGTTTTTTTTTTAAAAAGAGACAGTCTACTTCTCTGCCCAATGTGCCAAAGGATACTTGGCCCACAATGTAGAAATTGTAAATCATGCAGAATTTCTAATTACAACCCAATAATGTTTCCCAAAAATAAGCTTGCAGATTCCAAATGTGGACAGGTCATTGATGAACTCTTGCATATATTTCATTGCCTTTAGGTATGGACAATATGCTAAAAAAAATTGTTTACCTCAATGCTTTCATCTCCCATTTCCTGGGGTTCTTCAACATCTGGCTCAATCACACCTTCCTTATCAATCTCTGAAGAACAAACCACACACATTAATAAAAACATATCAAAAACCTAATGAGTGCAATGTGTCTTAAGAGATCTGATTCGCTGTTATACTAAATTGCATCTGTCCCAATCTGCTCCGTTTCAGGGCTCATAGCATACCTTCCACCACCACCTGCTCAAGGGATCCCAATAGCAAACTTTTGATTTGCAGGGGCTCCTTTTTTCAGTTTCAAAACCACTTCATTTGGGGATGCAATCACTTAATGACAACACCATTTGTATGCATGTCAATTTTTGGAGGACATGGACTCTTTTGAAGGAAAAAGAAAATTCATCAATATCTGGACTAATCATCACCAATCCATTAAACTTAATCTTTTCCTTGGGGAGTGGCTTTAAATCCTGGACACAGTATTTAAATTAGCACAAGACATTAGGCATAAGCTAGCAACAATTACTTAAAAAGAAAGACATTTCCACAGACAAAAAGCCAACACCCTAAACATGCTTCTAGCAGACTGAAGTCACACCAAACTGTTGCATGTTTATCTCTAAATGATCACTGTAACTCAAGGAATTCATAGTATGCAAAACACTGATGCGATACCACTAACCTTTACAAAAAGAAACTGCTGAAAGCCATTGGTGTTCATTACAATTGCATTTACATTTTCTCCCCTATAGTAGCACTTAAACTTGGCAACTTTAATCTAGAGACACTGCAATAATTCAAAGAATTAATTAATTTTCCTGACCCCAAATAGGAGTGTGTTCCTTTGCAAAAGGTTTTCATGTGGTTTCTCCCCTTTCCAGTTCCTCCCTCACCAACCTTTGCAGTAATACTTCGCCCTTTGTAGCCCTTCTTCCCATAATTAGAGTTCCTCACCTTAATTCTGCAGCCTCACCCTCCCATGCCAGGCTCACTCCTGAGTCTCAAATCCCTGTTCCACCCTTGCTTCCTCTGGCTTTGTTGACTGCTGCCACTCACCTCATTACTCCAATTACAGGTTGATCTTCTTTGAACCTACAAGCAGTAAGAGTCGAAGTGACACTTTTGCTCCTAATAGATTCACCATGAGGCTATTAACAACAAACACAGGAGACAGCCAATTTTTGAAAAGAGGTGCAACTCACTATTTTCTTCCCGTTTATTCATCGGGGTGGCTTTTCATAGAACATAGAAAAGTACAGCACAGAACAGGCCCTTTGGCCCACAATGTTGTGCCGAGGTTTAATCCTAATGTAAAATATAATAACTTAACCTACGCACCCCTCAAGACACTGCTCTCCAAGTGCATGTCCTGCAGTCACTCAAATGTCCCTATTGACTCTGCTTCCATCACCGCCGTTGGCAACACATTCCATGCATTCACAACTGTCTGCGTAAAGAACCTATCTCTGTCATCTCCTCGATATCTTTCCCGTAATATCTTAAAACTACGACCCCTCGTACCCGTCAATCCTGCCTGGGGAAACGTCTCTGGCTATTGACTATCTATTCCACTTATTATCTTGTATACCGCGATCAAGTCTCCTCTCTTCCTCCTTCTCTCCAGAGAGAAAAGACCAAGCTTTTTCAACCTTTCTTCATAAGGCAAACTCTCCAGTCCAGGCAGCATCCTGGTAAACCTTCTTTGCACCCTCTCCAAAGCCTCTGTATCTTTCCTATAGTAGGGCGACCAGAACTGGACACAATATTCCAAGTGTGGTCTCACCAGGGACTTGTAGAGCTGTAGCAAAACCTCGTGGCTCTTAAACTTGATCACCCTGTTAATGAAAGCCAAAACACCATATGCATTCTTAACAACCCTATCCACTTGGGTGGCAACTTTGAGGGATCTATGTACTTGCACACCCAGATCCCTCTTTTCCTCCACACTATCAAGAATCCTGTCTTTAATTTTATATTCAGCATTCAAGTTCGACCTTCCAAACTGCATCAGAGTGTTGTAGAGATGTACAGCATGGAAATAGATCTTTCAGTCCAACCTGTCCATGCCGACCAGATATCCCAACCCAATCTAGTCCCACCTGCCAGCACCCTGCCCATATCCCTCCAAACCCTTCCTATTCATATACCCATCCAAATGCCTTTCAAATGTTGCAATTGTACCAGCCTCCACCACTTCCTCTGGCAGCTCATTCCATACATGTACCAACCTCTGCTCACTTCACATTTATTCAGGTTGAACTCCATCTGCCATTTCTCAGCCCTGCTCTGCATCCTGTCTATGTCGCGCTGCAGCCTGCAATACCTTTGATACTATCGTCGACACCTCTTACCTTTGTGTCATTTGCAAATTTACTAACCCACCCCTCAACCAGGTTATTTATAAAACATACAAAGAGCAGAGACCCAAGAACAGACCCTGTGGGACCCCACTCAACACTGACCTCCAGGCAAATATTTTCCACCTACAACCACTCTCTGCCTTCTGTCAGCCAACAAATTCTGAATCCAGATAGCCAAATCTCCCTATATCCCATACTTTCTGACTTTATGAATGAGCCTACCATGGGGAACCTTATCAAATGCCTTGCTGAAGTCCATATGCACCACATCCACTGCCTGACCTTAGTCAACTTGTCTTGTCACCTCTGCAAAGAACTCTAAGATTTGTGAGGCATGACCTGTTCCTCACAAAGCCATGCTGACTGCCTTTAATCACGTTATGCTTTGCCAAATAGTCATAAATCCTATCTCTCAGAATTCTTTCCAAAACTTTGCTGACCACAGACGCAAGATTGACTGGTCTGTAATTGCCAGGGATTTCCCTATTACCCTTCTTGAAAAGAGGACAACATTCGCCTCCTTCCAACCCTCCGGTAAGACTCCCGTGGAGAGGGAGGAGGCAATGAGCTTCGCCAGCGGCTTAGCAACCTTCCTTCTGGCTTTCCGGAGCAGCCTAGGGTAAATCTGGTCTGGCCCTGGGGTCTTCTCAATCTTACTGTTTTCCAAAATGTCCAGCACATCAACTTCATCAATCTTGATCTGGTCACACCTGTATCCCAGCTCCTCAAAGTTCTCATTCACAACAAGGTCCCTTTCCTTCAAGAAAACTGTAGCAAAATACTCATTTAGGGCTTCCCCTATCTGATCAGACTCCACGCTATCCCTGATCAGCCCTACCTTCTCCCTGATCATTCTCTTATTCCTCACGTATGACAACAGCCCCACAAGATGATTTTCCTGGGCAACTTCAGGGATGAACCTACCTGCCTGCCACCCCTATGTATTTTGAGCACTATTCTTTATCACATTCACTTCTGCAAGACAGTAGATATCTAGATAATGCAAGTCCCAAATAACATTTTCTGTGAAATTAGATTGTTACTTTTTCTCCACTTGCCCTTTTAAAATAAATGCATTACCAGAAGTTTTATTAGAACAACTATGATAGTTATCAATTCTCTGCACTCACCCAGTTCGCTCTCTTCGCTCTCAGAAGATGGCTCTGGAGATGGAGCCGGTGCCTTCTCTTCTGTATTTGCTTTCTAAAGAAATGCAAATTATATTAGTTTGTTTTACTCAGCCAACACTGCAGATACACACACGCACACCTCGGAAAGCTATGACACACTTGAGGAATAGAATGCCTGACTTTTGGCACCAATACCAGGTACTTCACAGATTTAGTGCAGAGTAAAGCAGACACAATGTAAGATCTTGAAGCACATTGCTGGCTTCCCTACCTCCGAACTAGAAGCTGAGTTTGAGTCCCATTCCTCTGGGATGGCCTACCAAGCCACTGAGGTCAAAGGCAATTAGAGATCAGCATGTTGCGGGTATTATCAGCAATGTACACATCAGAAAACAGTTATGTAGCAAGATTAGTAATATTCAAGAATCAATCACATTGGACAGGGAGTCACAGGTAGGCCAGAGCAGATAAGGATGGCAGATTTCCTTCCATTAGTGAACCAGTTGGGTTTTTACACGGATAATAACAATGATTGAAACGAAGACTCGCTCTCAATTCTAGGTTTATTAATAGAATTTAAATTCCACTATAGTGGTATTTAAACCCAATCCCCAAAGAATTAACCTAGGCCTCTAGATTACTTGATTAATGAAATTACAACTGCGCCAACAGTCCCCTCAGTGAAGCCCAAATAACTTTCGATATGTAAATGTATCTGAAAAGGAATAAAAGTATGGAGAAAAAGTGGGAGAGTGCACAGATTTTTCAATGATACAGACAACAGCAAATGGCTACTTTCGGTGCTGTTATAATAACCACGATGGTCAGGATTAAACTCGTTATCCCATCTGTTACTTGTGAGTTTTGCACAGATACACAAAAATCATTTGGAGCACCAGCTGTTATACAAACAATGCACAAGAAACAGATATAAAAGAATGCAAAATATCAGACAAAAAAAGGCTACTGATCCATTAAACCTCAGCTATAGGACAGCTATTTTGATCTTGATGACTTCAGATCCATTGTTTGACCAGCCACCAGTCTATCAACTAATTTAGGTTGTACAATTTACATGCCTATTCTCTCCTTCCCCTTAAAACAATGTCAAATGTTGTGTGCCAGGGCTATTTTATAAGCAATTTCTGTCTTCTGTGCAGGAGGCCGGGAAGGAGAAGCTCCAGGCACCAGTGGACAGGAATCAATAAAGCCCATGGCATTGGAGGTAGCATATTAGCATGGACAGAGGTTTAGTCAACTAAAAGAAGATAGGGTGTGTAGGTAAAGGGGGCCTTTTTAGTGTAGCAATCTGTAACCAGTACCTCAGCAATCAATGCAGAGACCACAATTATTTATAGACTACATTAATGACCTGGATAAGGAATGTGAATGTAGGATGGACAAGTTTGTAAATGCTAAAAAGAGGTGGGAAGGCAAGTGTTGAGGATGACAGAGTTCATGGAGCAATTTAGACAGGTTAAGTGAGAGAGCAAAAACTTTGCAGATAAATATAATGCGTGAAAATATGAGGTTTTGCACTTTAGCAAAAAGAACTGTTATGAAGTTGAAGGCATGTACTGCACCTTTAAGAGAGACTGAATGCTGTTTTGCTCGGAGTGCTTACAAGCACCTGTCATATGACTAGGAGAAAGTGAGGACTTCAGATGTCAGAGATCAGAGTCGAGAGTGGGGCACTGGAAAAGCACAGCAGGCCAGGCAGCATCCGAGGAGTTGGAGAATCGATGTTTTGGGCAAGAGCCCTTCATCAGGAATCGAACTGAACTAATGCCTCAGTGTACTAAAACCCAATCAAGTTTGAATTTATTGTTTTTGCCAACATCAAACCAATGAGATGATCTGACATTGGGGTTATATAAAAGAATGCAGGCATTTTCAAAGTCAGGCAGAGAACCTGCCATCGAGAGCGAGTGAGAGCCCCAAAAGATTGAAACACTCTTTATCAAAGATACTTTTTAATACGAAACGTCTTCACGTAAAATGACGACCACCAAGGGAGATCTTCAGCCGAAAGAAGTAAAATACCGACAATGACAGCCGCTGTATGGTTTTGAAATTAATTTTAACAAAAGTTTTATTGGAACAGTATATTGTTATGAAGTTGGAGGCAGATAATAAGCAGTTAAGAGAAAGGGGGGGACTTTGTGAATAGTTGTTGCTTAATGTTCAGTTTGAGAGTTAAGAATAAATTGATATTATTTTTGTTAAATAGTAGATTGTGGGATTTTTCTGTCACTCATTTTAACAGATTAAAAGGAGAGATGAGCTTTTCTGGGTGTTCAGTTTAATTAACTGAGGGGCTTATCGCCATGTTGCAAAAGAATAGAGGGGCTGCATTTTATTTAAATAGAGATAAAGACTGCAGAAAGCTGCAGAACCAGAGGGATTTGGGGGTCCTCATGCACGAATCACGAGAAGTTAGTATTCAACAGAAGATAATAGGGAAGCCAAATGAAATAATGGCCTTTATTTCAAAGAACCAGGAGTTAAAAAACAAGAGAAATTTTGTTAAAGCTATACAAGGTACTAGTCATACCACATCTGGAATAATGAAAAACGTTTCTATCCTCTCAGCTAAGAGAACATGTACTGGCACTGGTAGTAGCCCAGAGAAAGTTTATTTAGTAAATCTCAGGTATGGAGTGATTTTCTCACGAGAGCATTTGAGGAAGTTCAGCCTGTACTCATTGGAGTTAATGAGAAATGACCTTAAGGATATAAATAAAATTCTTAGGGGGCTTGACAGGGTAGATTTGGACAAGTTACTCCCCTTATGAGACAGTATAGGGCCAGAGGGCATCATCCTGGTGAAGGGCTCAAGCCTGAAACCTTGATTTTCCTGCTCCTTGGATGCTGCCTGACCTGCTGTGCTTTTCCAGCAACAAACTCTCAACTCTGATCTCCAGCATCTGCAGACCTCACTGTCTTCTGGGCGTTATCGCAGAGTCAGGGGTTACCAAATTACGACAAAAATAAGGAAGAATTTCTTCTCCAAGAGGATAGTGAATCAATGGCATTCAGTACTGCAGAGAGCTGACACGTTTGGGTCATTAAGACTACTCAAGCTGACGTAGGTAGGCTTTTAATCATTAAGGGAATCAAGGAGTATAAGGAAAAGGGAAAAAAGTTGAGGATTATCAAATCAGATATGATCCAACTGAAGGTGGAGCAGAATCAATCAACCAAATGATCTACTTATGCTCCTGTCTCTTCTGGAATCAAACCAAAGATCCATCCAGCTTACCCTTGAGCATCACTAAATCAATACTCTCCATCAACCAAACACCATGTGACTTTTGAGATAGACAAAAACAAAGTAGGCAGTTAAGCGGAATGTGGGGATGGAAAAGAACTTAGGGAAATACTTATTGTTGAATTACATCCAGACAACCCAGATTGGCTCAACAGACACTGATGATAGCACAGTATTTAATACAATGGCATACCTTTGGTGACTCTGAAAATTTCGGGTGTTCTGCTGCTGGTGGGATGACTGCTCCCATACTGTAAGAAAAAGCAGAGCTGTAATTTTAGAAAATCTAATAGTTACCAAACTATTAGTCATAGACAGTTGAGTCACTACTGAGCAAATATCTGAATAAGTCTAATGATCCTTATCTTTTCAAAGTGCATCAAGGACTCGAGAGCGAGACAGGGCTTATTAGTATGTTGTCAGTGACACCAGGTTCCATGAGCACAGGGAATGGAGGACAGGCATCAGAATGTAAATGAAAGATATTTCATATGCCAAAGGGCGAGGCTGTTTTTTATTTCCACAATTTCAAAGAGTCTGGTACTTGTATTGTCAGGCAATTTGTCTCAGCTCTGAAGCCATTGTTTCTAATCCTCTAATGTTGGTGGGAATGAGTGGCAAGGAAGACCTGAAGAAGCTTCTGGGCAATTTATGTAAGTTGTGCACATGGGCAAATTACATGGCAGATGCAGTTTAACATGGATAAATATTTGTTTTCCTACCAAAGTGGAAAACCTGAATTGCAAAGTATTGTTTAAATGTTGATAGATTGTGAAAGGTTGACACACAAAGGGATCTGGGTGCCTTTCAATACTGGTCATTGAAAACAAGTAGGAGGAGCAAACAGAAGACAAATGGCCTTCACTATGAGAGTACAGGAGCAAAGAAATCTTTTTGCAACTTTGGTGCGACCATACCTGGAGTGCCATGTGTAGTTTTGCTCTTTTTAATAAAGAGAAGATATTCTTGCCATAGAGGGAACACAGTGAAGATTCAGAGCGATTTCTGGTGTTTCGGGTTTGTAGTAAGACAAGGAATAGGGTTGACAGAGCACATATTCACGGAGTTTAGATGAAAGGAGATCACATAAAAAATGTATAAAATCCTGACTGATCTAAACAGACTGGATGCAGGGAAGATGTTTCTCCTGTCCAGAACAAGAGACATCATCTGAGGATGTGTGGTAGACCATTTCAGTCCCAGTAGAAGAGAAATTTCTTCACTCAGTAGTGATGGCATGGAATTCATTACCACAGAAGGCAATGGAAGCAAATGCACTGAATACAGTTAAGACAGACAAAGACAAAATTCCAGAAAACGATATGGGGAGAGCGCGCAGGAATAAGGCATTAAGACAATGATCACACTGAGTGACAGACTGAGTGTCATGGGCTGCATAGATTAGTCCTGCTCCTATTTTATGTTTCTATGAATGAGTCACAACTTCCAGGGAATGTAGACCCCAGTCCCGAATGCACACTCCCTTGATCAGCTGCAAGCTTATTTTGAGAAAAAACAATGCCACTAGTTAAGTCACTTGGAATGGTTTATTGCTGCTTCTTAAAACAGATAATTACAACAATTTGCATTTACATAGTGACTTTATGCAATACAACATTCCAAGATGGTCATAGAAATGTTAATTAGTCAAAACTGTAACTCCAACCCTGATAGTTACAACATTTAAAAGGCATCTGGATGGATATATGAATAGGAAAGGTGGAGAGAGATATGGGCCAAATACCGGCAAATGGGACTACGTCAGATTGGGATGTCTGGTCGACATACACAAGTTGGACGGAAGGGTCTGTTTCCATGCTGTATGTTTATGTAAGCATATGGGGAGATGACCAAAGAAGCAGGCTTTAAGAATCATCCTAAAAGGCAAGAGGTGGAGACACGAAAGGAGAGAATTTTGGAGTTCAGGCCGTACAGCTGAGACGACCAATGGAAGGATAAAAGAAATTAGGAATGCACTTGAGCCAAAATTAAAGAAACAATGTTCTGGATAGATATGGGCATGCGAGAGACTACACAGATAAATCACGGGGGAATTCAAAACAAGGATTTTTTTTATTTAAAAAACACTTTGAGGAACTGTAGGACTGTGAACCAGCATGATTCAGCAATCACAGAATGATGGGTGAATGAGTCTTGGTGCAAACTAGGACAGGGGGGCAGAATTCTGCACAGGTTCAAACTTACGGAGGGTGAAAGGCGGGGGGATGACCAAGACAAGACAGCACTGAAATAGACAAGTTCCAGGTGATAAAAATACTGAAGGATTCTTCAGCAATAATCTGAGGCAGAAGCAAACAAATGGAAAATTAGAGGAAAGATAAAATGTTTCATCTAGTAGATCCATAATTGTTTGATCAATGTAAAACTAGTCTTTGGCTGCAAAGATGCAGAATTGTGCAAAACCAATTCAGATGTAAAGACCACAAAGACTCAGAGGTACAGCACGGAAACAGCCACGTCGGTCCAACTTGTCCACGCCAATCATCTAGTGCCATTTGCCAGCATGGGGCTCATATCTCTCTAAATCCTTCTTATTCATATACCCACCCAGATGCCTTTTCAATGTTGTAATTGTAACAGCCTCCACTGCTTCCTCTGGCAGCTCATTCCATACATGCACCAACTTTTTAATTTTTGATCTGTGGACCACAACTGAAAAAATACTGATTTGAATCTACTGTGGAAAGACAATGGCTGCAGTTATTTTTTTAAAAATCATGTTTACTGGAACTGTTTGCAGCTCAAGGTATATGAGAAACTATCACTGTTTGGAGGCACTGAAATCAAGACAATTCAGCACTTGTTTGTGTCGAGTGTGATTTTATCTATGACACTGGTTTGGCTGGCTTTTCCATTGACCAGTTAGTGTGGGTACAAGGGAGTCCCACCTTAACACCAGTGTTTGATTTGGCCCCTGACCAGGTGATGAGGTTGAGACAGCAAGCAGTGTAGATGAGATATCTTAACCTCTGAAAGGAAAGCATCAAGATACAGCCTGCTGTCCCTGTTGAGAGATGCACCAATGCCTGCTGTTCTCACCATATATTTTTCCTTTAATTGCTTGCTTTGCACACCTCTGTCAAAGGAAAGAAAAAGAAAGCCTTCAAAAGGTAATGAAAGGATCAATTCTCAGATTAAACGGGAATCTCTCTCTGGACATTAATGTAACATTAAAGAGCTTGATTGCAAAACCGAACATTCTGGAAGTGGGTGGGGGTGACACTGTCTCATAGTTAGCATGCAGGAATGCGGATGACTATCCATTGTAATTCACACTTCATTTAGACAGTCATTTGCTACTACTCCCCCGACTATTATCAAATTAAACTATCATTCAATCTCTTTCATTCAGAAACGCTTTCTAGCCATCCCCTGAAGGTAGGTATGCCACACATGCATTGTCTTGGGGAATCACTGAGTCAGGAAATCGCTTGCACAACAATTCCCCAGGATTAGGGCACTTAAATCATCTCTTGAGGATGATCTTATCCTACCATTGTACCTGGGGTAAAATGTGACTGAGGGAGTGACAGTCCCTGAGGGAGGGGGTTGTCTTGAGTGGCATGTGACTATGGGGGAAGTGGCCAGAGTATCTGTAAGCATGGCCAACTAACCTGTACAAAGAGGGTGTGTTTTCTTTGTTCAGTGCTTCTTGACTCAACCTCATGGCTGGGGGGGGGGGTCGTCAAAGGGGGTCACCACTAATAAACTTTAACTGTTTGCAGAAGTTGGTGCGTGTGAATTTGAATTGTATCATGCGCGTGAAACCTCAGGAAAAGAACCTAACAACAGGAAGACTGAGCATTGATGCAAAGAATCTTGTATTGTCAAAGAATGAAAAGGGATCAAAGGAAACTGGAAGATGTTGAACTAAAACTCATTGAATTCTGTACTCCAAAAATGTATTACTAAATTGTATTATCCCTGCTTTTTGTCCCCACTCAAAATCTGTGTGTGTCTTTGTGAGTACGAAAGAAGGGGTAAAGTTATACGATTTTAATAACTCATTTTTTGGTCAGACAATTTGTTCATCATAAAGTTTCTTTATGCTTAAATACACAAACCTGGTGGCGCATATACCATCAATCTGAATAGACAGGTAGAATTGGGCAATTCAGTGGTACTCAAATTTTCTCACATTTCTGATGACTCTTGGGAGTAGC
This sequence comes from Chiloscyllium plagiosum, assembly GCF_004010195.1. Lineage (NCBI taxonomy): Eukaryota > Metazoa > Chordata > Chondrichthyes > Orectolobiformes > Hemiscylliidae > Chiloscyllium > Chiloscyllium plagiosum. The sequence goes on along the minus strand of NC_057748.1, from coordinate 18,398,934 downwards.
AGTGCAGTGCAGCAGAGGGTCATAACTGGAAAATTTTTTATTCCCTTCTCCCCAGACAAGAGAATGAGCTGATTCCAGTCTGCTCAACAATGGGATCGCAACTCACTTGGAAAGGTACCCTCTGAAAGTAACCTTTTTGTGTTTGAAGCTGATATAGCAGCACCGTTATGTGCAACCAAACCACAGAGGAACAAAAGCCAGAGACAACTGCAGTTATCAAATCACCTGAGGACATATCACACAGAGGGGCAAAAAAATTTGCTAGTGTTTCTATTCAGGTCACAATCTAATAATTCCCACTAGAAAACATTCTTGTACGTACACTGGATTGACCTTGACTTGTTATGGTAAAACAGTGGGTACAGTATCTGAGTTTTTACTGACCAGGAGGAATGATTAAATTGAGGTGTTCAAGATGATTGAATGATGAGAAACTTTTAACTTCTAGTTGGTTTGATCGAAGAGCAAGAGGGCTTAACATTAGAACTAAGCCATTCAGATGATGCCAAGAAACACTTCTGCACATGAAGGTTCGTCTGAAGCTCCCACCACACTCCTCTTTCTTTCCTTTGCTCTTTCACCCACTCACCACCTCTGCAACACACACAAACAAAACCCCTTCCAAAACAAAACGCTGACATTGTAGAGTCAATTAAAAATTTTTAAATTGAGACCGATAGATTTTGAGGGGTTCAGAATCAAAGGGGGTAGTTGACAGCAAGACATAATCAAGCATAAAATGATGATATAGCAAATTCAAGGGCATAAATGGCCTAATGTG
>NC_057748.1:18395678-18396974 GCF_004010195.1 Chiloscyllium plagiosum | reverse complement strand
GGGATGGTAGGAGGTGGGAAGGTAGATGGACAGGTAGGACAGTGCTGAGTTGGATTTGGGATGAGGTTGGGGGAGGGGAGATGAGAAAGCTGGTGAAATCGATGTTGATGCCACGTGGTTTGAGGGTCCCAAGGCCGAAGATGAGGCATTCTTTCTGCAGGTATTTGGTGGTGGAGGCGGCCCAGGACTTGCATGCCTTTGGCAGAGTGGGAGGGGAAATTGAAGTGATTGGCCACAAGGCAGTGGGCTTGTTTGGTGCGTGCCCCAGAGATGATCAATGAAATGTTACATGAGTTGGCATCATGCATCTTTATGTCAATTCTCCTGCTCCTCAGATGGTGCCTGACCAGCTATGCTTTTCCAGCATCACACTTCAACTCTGTAATGAATGAGTTTATTTTAATTAAGAGCAAATTGACCACAACACGGTACGCTAAGGTAGAGAAACATCTCAGGATTCCATTCCTAAGTGCTATCCAATGATTTAACAAAACAATTGCACATATGCAGACATCAGAAGAGAAGGACTACACCAACCTTGGTTGTTTTGACCTCACAATATCCAAAATTCATAAAGATTAGATTAGATTACCTACAATATGGAAAAAGGCCCATCAGCCCAACAAGTCCACACCGACCCTCCGAAGAGTAACCCACCAGACCCATTCCCTTACCCTACATTTACCCCCTGACTAATGCACCTAACACTTTGGGCAATTTAGCATGGCCAATTCACTTGACCTGCACATTTTTGGATTGTGGGAGAAAACCGGAGCACCCGGAGGAAACCCACGCAGATATGGTGAGAATGTGCAAACTCCACATAATAAACTACCCATTTGGAAAGCACAAGATGACTACGGTCTATGGAAATCAGCTCAATAAAATAAGTCAATTCACATTGCACTAACAAATCAGCAGTCAAGGATTCAATGTATGCTGCTCAGCGTAGGAAGCACACCAATTGGACCAACACAATTTAGGATAATAGGTATACAACCTGCTATTAATGTACCATGCTAAAATTATAACAGAGCTAGCTGTCAGAGCAAACACATTTTTTTCAAACTCATTACAAAATTCATGTTCAAATGGCTCCACATTATCAACCTTCTACTAATGAGATGATTTAAAAAGTCACTCTTTCAATGAACAGTAGGAACTTTAATGTACTGAATTCATTTGCTAAAAAATGTGTTGCTGGAAAAGCACAGCAGATCAGGCAGCAAAGGAACAGGAGAATCAACATTTCGGGCATAAGCCCTTCTTTAGGAATGAGGAGGGTGTACCAAGCAG
>NC_057748.1:18364032-18395272 GCF_004010195.1 Chiloscyllium plagiosum | reverse complement strand
CCCTCCCCCCACCTTTTCTCAGTCCCAACCCTCAGACTCAGCACTGCCTTCTTGACCTGCAATCTTCTTCCCGATCTCTCCGCCCCCTCTCTAACCTATCACCCTCACCTTAACCTCCTTCCACCTATCGTATTCCCAGCACCCCTCCCCCAAGTCCCTCCTCCATACCTTTTATCTTAGCCTGCTTGGCACACCCTCCTCATTCCTGAAGGGCTTATGCCCGAAACATCGATTCTCCTGTTCCTTTGATGCTGCCTGACCTGCTGCGCTTTTCCAGCAACACATTTTTAAGCTCTGATCTCCAGCATCTGCAGTCCTCACTTTCTTCTGAATTCATTTGCTAATCCATTTAGATTTATTAAAAAACAGAATGATATTTTAACTCCACTGAAGACAAACTGTTGGTGCAACTTAATAGAATGTCATTCCTCTGACACTACTTCTTAGACAAAAGTTTCAGATTCCAAGTATACAGCGAACAGGCCCCTTACAACTAAAGTAGCTCCTCTTTCAAAGTAAATGTTTTATTTCCACTCAATGCTGATATTATATACATGCAAATTCAAACAGCCTATCAATACTCTCAAAAGAATAAATAATCCCTAAACAGATATATTTCAATACTTAAATGCAGATATTTCTAGGAAATATAAATGTTATTAGATCAGTTAAATAATTAACAAAAGAGAGCATCCTGGTTGTAACAGGATAAGCAAGTCAGCCAGTGCGGCTGCAGGATCAGGTCAAAGGCTAGGCATCATGCAGTAATTCGCTGAGCTGAAAATGTGTTGCTGGAAAAGCGCAGGTCAGGCAGCATTCAGGGAACAGGAGAATCGACGTTTCGGGCATAAGCCCTTCTTCAGGAACATGCCCGAAACGTCGATTCTCCTGTTCCCTGGATGCTGTCTGACCTGCTGCACTTTTCCAGCAACACATTTTCAGCTCTGATCTCCAGCATCTGCAGAGCTCACTTTCTCCTCCATCATGCAGTAATTCACCAACTGAATCCTCAAAGCCTGACCACAATCTACAACATCGTAAGCAAGGGTGTGGCGAAAACAATCCTCATTGTCTGGATGAACGTGGGTCATCAAGGAGGTCAACACCATCAGAACAAAGTAAATTGAATGAGAGGCAACCTGCTCATCACTTCAACATGCACTTCCTCCACTATCAGTGTCGCCACAAAGATGCACTACTAGAACTCACTTCAACGGCATCGTGCAAAACTATGACTGCTAATGTCTAGAATTGCAATAACAAATGGTGATTGAGACCAGCAACTGCAAGTTCCTTTTCCAGTCATATATCAATAGAGTTTGGCACAAAGTCACAATTCTTTCAGTCACTGAGTTAAAATCTCAGGACTTCTTTTTCCAAATGATATTCTTGTAAATTGCCATGATGAGTGAAAATTAGACTTTGACAAAATGTTTTTTTTTAAGCAACACATGATCTCAATGTGCTGGGGAACAGACTCATATTTGGTATAAAATGGTCAATTCAGTAACACACGGGTTAGCATAATGATAAATAAACATATACCCGAGAAGTAACAGAGCTGAACCTCTAGTGAAAGAAAGACATACTACAATGCATTGCCTCTAAAGGCCCACAATTAATACTATGAATCTAAAGCAAATAAGCTGAGCACACAGGGCAATTAATTACAAAACAAAGGACACCATTTTGTGCTACATATATATAAACCTACATTAGGCTTCAACAAATACACTCCTCAGCCTCAATGCTCTCACATGGATAGAAGCTTTGAAAAAGGTACAGAAGATGAGTCCTACATTGGATTAAAACCTGTTAGCTATGCACATAACTCTAAGCCCAAGGCAGTATGCTTCAAAGCAGTATAAACTTGGTGATTTGATTCAAGCTTAGTGAGCTGAACATAGAACAATACAGCGCAGAGCAGGCCCTTCGGCCCTCTATGTTGCGCTGACCTGTGAATGACCCGAGGTCATTAATATTTCCAAGCAAGCTAGACATGTTACTAATATGGAAGAGATCTTAGGTCAGGTTAATGTGATCTCTTCTCAACTAGTTTCAATCACCGAAAGTAGCAAATTTTACAGATTTACTACCATAATTGGACAGATTTCCATTTTTTCCTTCAGCCAAAAGCTTTCAATATTCTCAACACAGAACAGCCATTCACCCCAATAGATCATTGCTGCTACAGTACTTATTCTGAACACAGTGCACATCAAATCCAATCAACATATCTTTCTATTTCTTTATCTTTCACATGTTATCTAGCTTTCCTGATGTATGCTCTTCATCTAAACTACTCCACTTAGTCACATATCCCACATTCTTGCAACTCACATTGAAAGATTTCTTCTGAATCCCATATTGGATTTATTAGTGACTTCAACATTTTGTGGGCAATTCTGGCCCTGAGCACAAGTGTAAACATCTTCTGAACATTCAATACTTTCATCACCTTGAAAGTTACTTTTCAGTCTTTTTTTTTTCAAAATAAAAAAGACTACCACCTGTTGAAGCACACTTGTCTGATACACATACAGTAATATGGTTTCAGCAGACTGTGTGTGTATTACAAGGCACAGTGTCACATGTCTAAAATGAATGGAACCTGTCTAGCTTGTTTGTCGAAATCCAGACTCCACTACACAAAAGTAGGTGAATGATTATCCAATCCACCATACAACCAAAGTTGGTTGGTGTTAGCTGCTGCACACCTGCTGTGTCACAAATTCCTAAAATGCTTGGAGGTTCCAGTTACATGGGGGATGGCGCTGCACGTGAAGCAAATACCCTGAACTGTGAAGTTTTAAGATTTATTGGTGGAGCTCAAATATACAAAGAAATTGTTGAACTCTGATTTGAAAACACAATCCTGGTATAAAATCAATTCTACAGGAAGCTGAAAGATCTTTTCAGATTGTCTCTCAGCTTTACAACTACGTTCTGAATACAATTCTACACCTAACCATCCCCACCTTCTCCCACACTTCATGCCCTCAATCCCTGCCCTCAACCCCTGCCCCATCCCCTCCCCACCACATACTACCCACACCCCGTTTGCTCCCCCAGTACATTGCCCACATCCCCTCCCCCACCACACACTATCTACACCCCCTCCCCTCTTCCAAAACACTACTCACGCCCCCTCCCGTGCCACTCATGAAATCTTTACCTTTCCAGCCATTCCCGAAAGAAACGCAACTCAGGCATATGCAACACGGCCGGATTCCCTTTGCAAAGCTGCACAAAGGCGCTAAGATCCCGAAGTTTCTGCGGGTCCATGCTGGCTGAGTTACTGCGCGCTGCAGCTCTCCTCTGCTCCCGCCCCCTTCGCACGCATGCGCATGGCCGCTTCCGAACGTGCCTGCAGGAACCTTCTGGAAATTGTTACCCGGCCCACGGCCTGTTTACAAATCCTGGGTTGATCTTGAAACTACCCAGATCAACCTCTGATATCAATTCCTTACTGTTTGATTTTTATTATTGTACTTTAAAACCCTTCCAGCCATTTTTCCTGAGCGAAGAGTTTGAAAAACTAGGCAATGTCGAGACCACCCATAATCTCGGCTGCGGCTGTTAGCTACGTGATCCACGTGATCTCCTCACTAACCAATAGGCTTACGAGATTGCGTAATTTTCGACCAATGGAAGGCGGGAAGCTCGCCATTTCGTCATCACAACGCGACAAGGCTGTGAAGGGCTAGAGCGATGTCTTTGACCTGAAGTGGCTTTCTGAGGCCACATTGGAGATAGATGACAGGATGGATGTTGTTCATACATTTTTATGTGCAGTGTTTATAAATGGTGCTAACTGACATATAGTCAATCATGTTTCTCAAAACATTAAGAAACATCAGTACCGCTTTAAAGAATCTCAAGATTCAAGGTTAGACACTCAAGTTGTGAGGAGGAACACGTTGATTAACATCTGGATAAACGTCCAACATTATCTAGGAAGCTTAAGTCACGTTAAGCTACTGAATTAAAAAAAATAATTTTGAATTGAGTTGATGGAAGGAGTGGAGGGACTTGTGGGTATGGTGAAAGCCTACATTGGATCTGCAAATGAGTCCGAGAAGCCGATAGCCAAATGCAAACGAACTTTTTAAACTATAAATTCTTTTTTAAAAAATCTTATTCTTTCGTAAGCCCCCTTCATGAAGCACTTGCAATTGTTTCAAATAAGAACAGAAAGTGCTGGAAATTGTACCCAGCGTCTGTAGAGAGAAGGAAAACATTATATGTTTCTGGTCTATGACCATTGGTCAGAACAGGAGTTAGTTTGGCCTTGGGTTCCATTAATAGGTGTGTGAATGTAGTGTGAAGATGTTCAAAAGATGTGGTGGAGGATGGTACAATTACAAGATTTAAAAGGCATCTGGATGAGTATATGAATACAAAGGGTTTAGAGGGATATGGGCCAAAATGGGACCAGATTAGTTTAAGATATCTGGTTGGCATGGACGAGTTGACCAAAGGGTCTATTTCTGTGCTGTACAACTCTGTGACTCTCTGGTTTTTAATGTTAAATGCACTTTCTATTCTTCAGGATGCAGTATTTGCTTCCACAAGAGATTTTCCATTATATCATCAGGACAGAAGAACCTTCCCCCTCGCTATCTCGGTCAGCCTAGCCCTTTCACACACCCCCATCTCCTTAAAACAGGTATGAAGTCATTGAAAAAAAATGAGTGATTGATGAAGAAGTGTTTGTTGGACATCAGCCTCCAAATCTAGGCAAATGAATCCACAAAGTCCAAGCAATTCAGCTTCTTGCTTGTTCATGTTTGTTCCTTGCTGATTTCAGATGTTATAGGCCTGGAGGTTTGGAAAGGCCTGCATTAACACTGGCTTTATTGGTGGAAATTAAGGACAATCTGATTTAATAGTATCAAAGGTACATCGCAGGAGAAGGCTACTAGGGAGAGGCTGAATAGGCTGGTGCAGTGTTCTCTGGATCATCAGAAGCTGAGGGGTGACCTTGTAGAGGTTTATAAAATCATGAGGGGCATGGATAGGATAACTAGAGAAAGTCTTTTCCCTGGGGTGAGGGAGTCCAGAACTAGGGGGCATAGTTTTAGGGTGACAGTGGAAAGATATAAAAGGGACCTAAGGGGCAACTTTTTCATGCAGAGAGTTATGTGTGTATTGAATGACCTTCCAGGGGAAGTAGTGGAGGCTGGGACAATTGTAGCATTTAAAAGGCATCTAGATGAGTATATGAATAAAAAGGGTTTAGAGGGATATGGGCCATGTGCTGGCAAATAGGACTAGATTAGGTTAGGATATCTGGTCAGCATAGATGAGTTGGACTCTGTGTCTTTGCTCATTCTTTAAAAGAGCAATCTAGTTATTCCCAATCCTCTGCCCTTTCCTCGTAAGCCCTGTTAATTTTTTTTTCTTAAAATGTTCCCTTTTGAAAATTATGATTGATTGTAAAATGTGCAACTTAGGAGAAGGAGTAGGCTAAAATGATCTGGCTTTGACTCCAATATTTCTCCCTGTCACCCTTAACTCCCTTGTCAATCAAAATTATGTCAAACTTAACCTTGGATATAACTCTGCTCCTCTATTTCTGGCCCTGTATGCATTTCCAAACATACTTGCTTCATCATCAGTGACTGCTCCTTCAGTTGCCAAGCTCTGGAATTCCCTCACTACTCCTATTTGCACCTCGTCTCACTTTCCTCCTTTAAATCACATTTTTAAAAACTACTTCTTTGACCAATCATAGCACCAACTGGCTGAGAGTCATATTTTGTTTTATAATGCTTTTGTGCGACAATTATAGAATCATAGAATCCCTACAGTGTGGAAACAGACCCTTTGGCCTAACAGGTCCACACCGACCCTCCAAAGAGAAACCCACCCAGACCTATTCACCCTGCCCTATATTTACCCCTGACTAATGCACCTAATCTACACGTCCTTGGACACTATGTGCAATTTAGCATAGCCAATTCACCTAGCCCGTACATCTTTGGATTGTGGGAGGAAACTGGAGCACCCAGAGGAAACTCACGCAGACACGGGGAGAATGTGCAAACTCCAAACAAATAGTCACCCGAGGCTTCTCTTTGGATGTTTGATTACATTAAAGGTACTATATAAAGATACATTGTTGTAAGTTCATCTGTGCTATTCATCTCAACAGATATGTGTGGGATTTGGATTAATCAGGAGAATTGCTCATAGAAAAGGAAATGTCAGTTCTCAGAATTAAAATTATGCTGAAAATCCAGCTGATAGTTGATCTGAGATGGAAGAATGGTCACCTTGTTCTCCCTCCCTCACTTCTATGAAGTTCAAATATGTTTTATTTCTATGAAAAGCGCTTCAAGAAGCTGTGATATTTCAGAGACTGTGACTGTATTTCTGTATCATTAACAGGTGAGGTCACCCCCGGCTTGTCACAGGTGGAATATGCCCTACGTCGACATAAACTGCTGAGCCTGATCCACGAAAAGGCCGAGAGCTTGGGGACTTCTGACCATGCCATCATTCTGCTGTCTCACCCCACTTACTACATGACGAATGACATCCCATTTCCTTTCCACCAGAACACAAATTTCCTCTACCTCTGTGGCTTTCAGGAGCCAGACAGCATACTGTTGCTCCACAGTATTCCTGGAAAGAGCCTCCCTTCTCACAAGGCTGTCTTATTTGTGCAAAGAAGGAATCAGAACCGAGAACTCTGGGATGGCCCACGCTCTGGGGTGGATGGTGCAGTTTCCCTCACAGGTGTGGATGAGGCCTACACAACGGAGGAGTTTAGACCTTACATGCAGAGGTTTAAAGGTCAGTGGCATTTTGTGTAAGTGGGCAACCACATATAGGACTGGAAAGACAACCTCAGCCAGAGGGGGATTGTTTTCGTGGGGGAATAGAAATGTGAGACCAAATGTCATAATTAAAATGCTGGAGGTTATGATCCTGTGCAGAGCAGAGAAGAGGGAGCTCTACATCAGGTCTGCACTGCTTCTGCTTTGGATGTGTTCTAGGTGAGGTGCCGTGAACAAACCAGTATTTTTACCAATAGTAAACATGGGGATGATCAAACAAAAAAGAATGATCTTCATTTGCTGGAAGCCAGTTCTGTTGATGTGGTTCCATCAATGGTCCTAATGACGAGGAACTATTTTTTGATATAGCTTCACACCAGATTTTAATTTTAATGATACATTTCTTGATCTTAGCATTCGTTCTGGTTATTCATTCGTATGATGTGGCTGGTGGTAATTAAGCATTTATTCCCCATCCCTAATTGCCTTTGAGCCCCCTCCTTGAACCGCTGTAGTCCTTGGCGTGTAGGGACACTCGCAGTGGTGTTAGGGAGGGAGGTCCAGGACTTTGACACAGAGACTTTGAAAGAAAAATGATATATTTTCCAGTCAGGATAGTGAATGGCTTGGAGGGGAACTTGCAGGTGGTGATGCTCCTCTGTATCAATTGCTCTTGTCCTTCGCAGTTGTAGAAGTTGCTGATTTGAAGGTGCTGTTGAAATAGTCTTCATGAGTTTCTGCAGTGAATCGTGCAGCTAATGTACACTACAGTGACTTGGGGCAGCACAGTGCCTCAGTGGTCAGCACTGCTGCCTCACAGCTCCAGGGACCCAGGTTTGATTCCAACCTCGGGCGACTGTCTGTGTGAAGTTTGCACATTCTCCCCGTGTCTGCGTGGGTTTGCTCCGGGTGCTCCAGTTTCCTCCCACCATCCAAAGGTGTGCAGGTCAGGTGAATTGGCCATGCTGAATTGTCCATAGTGTTCAGGGACATGTAGGTTAGGTTCATTAGTCAGGGGTAAATATAGAGTCGGGGAATGGGTCTGGGTGGGTTACTTTTCGGAGGGTCAGTGTGGGCTTGTTGGGCTGCAGGGCCTGTTTCCACTCTGTAAGGATTCTATGATTCTATGACTGTCAATGGTGGAGGGAGTGAATGTTTAAGGTGATGACTGGGACGCCAGTCAACTCATTTTTTTTGTCTTGAATCATGTCAAGTTTCTTGAATGTTGTTGGAGCTGCCCTCATCCAGGCAAGTGGATGCTATTCCATTACACTCCTGACATATATTTTGTAGATGATGGACTTAGTGTTAAGCAACTTTATGTGACAAATGTAAAAATATGAATAGCTGCTACTCAATAATCGCTCATAAATGAGATTGGTTTGGGTGGAGTTGTGGGTGATCTGCTGAAAACAAGGTCCTGAAAATGTGTTCAATGCCTATGTTCTTGAGCTTTCCTAATGAATCCGGTCTAACTGACTTTTCCACCCTTTAATGTAAATTTGATGTGCTTTGCATAGAATCCCAACTATGGGGAAGCATGCCATTCGGCCCCTCAAGTCTGCACCAACCCTCTGAAGAGCATCCCACCCAGACCCACACCCCTGCATTTCCCATGACCAGTCACCTAGCCTGCATATCCCTGGACACTGGGCAATTTGGCATGTCCAATTCACCTAGCCTGCACATCTTTGGACTATGGGAGGAAAAAGTGAGGACTGTAGATGCTGGAGATCAGAGCTGAAAATGTGTTGCTGGAAAAGCACAGCAGGTCAGGCAGCATCCAAGGAACAGGAGAATCGACATTTCGGGCATAAGCCCTTCTTTAGGAACCCAGGGGACTATGGGAGGAAACCAGAGCAACCGGAGGAAACCAATGCAGACACGGGGGGAATTGCAGACTCCACATAGACTGTCGCCCAAGGGTACAAGCAAACCCTGGTTCCTGGTGTTGTGAGGCAGCAGTATTAACCAGTGAGCCACTATGCTGCCTTAAACAGTGGGTTTCTTGTGATATGGAACCCAGGACCAGAAATGTAGTACCTCCTGCAGTGACTTCATCCACATTTGTAACAATCAAATGGTAATCTCAGTGGCAAGAGCTACATTGACTGGGATGCTCCTAAGTTCAAGGTCTTTGTTAAAGCTGCACGGTAGACTATTGTAGAAAATACAGAGGCATGGAATTGTGGGTGATTTAGCGGTTTGGACAAGAAATTTGCTAACTGATAGGCTTCGGATTGGTTTCATAGGTCAGCGCAACATCGAGGGCCAAAGGGCTTGTACTGCGCTATAATGTTCTGTTATATACATAAAGGCCTACGTAAAGCTTTTGGTGGTGGAAAAGCTTGAATTTTCAGAGTAGCAGTGGAACCTGATATTTGTTACACATAGAGGCAAAGCAGTAATATCTTTGGATGGTTAATCCAGGGTGGTCTGGGGACATGGGTACTGCCATGGTAGATGGTGAAATTTCAATTTAATAAAATCTGAAATGAAACATGTGGTGAATGGCAACCATGTAACTATTGTTTTAAGAACACTCTGGTTACTAATGTCCTTTAGGGAATTGAATCTGTCTGCAGATCTGCAACAATGTGGTTAACTCTTAGCTGCCTGCTGAAATATTCTGGAAAGCCAATCTCCAGGGCAATTAGAACATAGAACATAGAACATAGAAGAATACAGCGCAGTACAGTCCCGGCTGCCCCTCTGCTTGCCGTCACTTCCTCTGCTGCTCCCGCTCTTTCTGTGAAGGAGAGAGAAAACAAAACACCGTTGTTAGGATGAGTAACAACTGCTAGCCTTGCAGTGACGGCCGCAGTGACTAATGAGGCCAGTTGACAAGTTTGGCTGACTGAAAATGGATTTGGAATTCAGATACGCAAATGTGCAAAGCTCAGTTATGTGAGATGACTGGAGAGGTTGTCTTTGAGAGTAGAGGAGATTAATGAAAGACTGACCGAAGATGTTCACAACTACAACTAGTTTTGCCATGGTAAGCAGGGAGCAACTGATTCCACTGGCAGGGGGATTGGTAGGTAACAAGGTGTCACAAGCCGAAGGCTGCACCGAAGCAGAGGCCCCTCTATGTAGTTATGAATGTTGGAAGCAGAAGAGCTGAGCCAACTTAGATTGTACTGCCAACTGTTCCAGTTAGATGTGAGAACAGGACACGGGAAGATGGGGCTGACCAAGAGGAGCTTCCCCAGAAGAGTCTGCAGGTCAGGAAAGATCAGAATTGAACTGAAGTCAATTGCCCTGTCGAGTCTTCATTATTAACTTTCAGACATTAGACTTTACCCCTCCCTGACCTTTTACAGTACCTTCTCCCTTCCCAGAGCTAGGAAGCCATACCTGGGGTCTGGGCTGATTTTGCACCAAGCTACCTCCTCGTTTAAGTTCCATAGGTGCAATATCAGCCAGGCATGGCATTCCGCTGCTGGCAGGGCAGTGCATTTGCTGGGGAGGGCTGGGTTACAAAGCGGGGGGGGGCAAGGGAATGGCGGGTACAGAGACACCAGCGGGGACTGGTCGTAATATATTCAGAATGTGTTAAATAACTGCTTTTCTATACAATGTCACACAATAGCTGGAGACTTCTCTGATCAATGAAGTTGTCTGATGCATGTTACAAATGCAAGTGTTAGGCAAAATAAATAGGTAATTTCTTTTAATTGAATGTGAGCTGAAGTATGTTGTCACCACAGGGAATTATTTTCTCCCTCTCTTATTGTTATGTCTCAAAAATCAAGATCTCATGGGTAACCAGTAACTGCTGAACCCCCACTCCAACGAATGGTCATTGCCTTGTGTGAGAGAGAGAGAGAAATGTAAAAGATAGGTTTGGTGGTTCTGGTCATCCATTAACTCAGTCGAACACGCAGCCTAAATATTTTATGTTTGGAACAATCAAAGCACCCCATCATCCACGATGTAAGATAGGTAAATGTTTTAGAGGCTTTACTGAAGTGACTAATTTTATTGTACCAATCATGGGGCATGGGGTTCAGACAATACTTAAGAACTTCCATGTGCTGTTAAACAGGAAGAACCGAAATAAAAGAAACAAATGAGATGCGGGCATTTAGTTTTTGCAAAATATTGTTTAATAGCAGACAATGCTAATATGTCAGACAGAAGCAGCATCCAACGCATTACCTTGGAGAAGCAGAGAGAATGTTTAGAAGTTGAACTTTCACACATACATTGCACCTTTTGCTGTACGGGCTGAAAGTCCCAACTCAGTCTCACACTGTGAAATGAACCATCCTACTGCCTCACAAGGGGTCATAATCCTGTTAAAAGACAATTGGTAAATCTCCAATCCCATTGTGATCGATTACCCTGTAAACAACTTCAGTGTCAAGTATTGTTTAGTAATTAAATTGGTTCAAAACTTCAAAAATATCTCTTACCACAGTAATTTTGAGCTCAATAGATCTCAGTGCTGTAATAGGGACTCCAGACGTAACAGCAATGTACTTGATCCTTAACCATCTGTCAAATAGCCAAACTGAGAAAAGGCTTTTATTCATCAGTGAGGGGCCGAGCAGCATACACGTGTTCTGTCATTACAATGAATACAGTAGTTGTGTGATAGAATGTAGATGTCACGACCATTTTTCACAAAGGGACTGGATAGTACAATTGATTTAAATACATGCCTCCATTTGTTGGCAATGCTCACAATTTGGTAATTAAACAACCAAGTCCTGACAGATTACCTGTGGGATAGGTGGTTCATTAGATGGAGTAGTGGAAAGCAGAGGAGAGTGAATGTCAATGAAGCTTGAAGCACAGTCTAACAATGTTCATTTCAGTCTTCTGCAAAGTGTGCTGCAGGAATAACATCCAAGGAAACAAATGAGCAAGTGCACAATAAAAAACCTATTGGGTTAAGATTAAAAGCTGCGCTGGTCCAGCACTGCAGTTCAGTCCATGCACGCAGTCCCTGCATGGTGAGCTCAATTCTCCACTTATACGTTTTGATTGGCATGGATCCTATGCTGCACTTGTATCCATTAGTGATTGCCTATTCTCACTGCTCCATCAGTGTGCCTCCATCCTCACCATGTTCCCAGTGCACCTGTATCCGCAATGCTCCTTTGGTGCACCTCCACTTTATTCTCAAAGCTGCCTGTGCCTGCCAGTATCCTCTCCAATCCCTTGGTGTACCTGTATCCTCACTGCCCCCACAGCGAGTCTGCCTGTATCTCACTGTTCCCACAGTGTGTCTGCCTGTATCTTACTGCTCCCTCAGTGTGCCTGCCTGTATCCTCACTGCTCCCACATTGTGCCTGCCTGTATCTCACTGCTCCCACAGTGTGCCTGCCTGTATCTCACTGCTCCCGTGGTGTGGCTGCCTGTATCTCAGTGCTCCCACAGTATACCTGCCTATATCTCACAGCTCCCATAGCCTGCCTGCCTGTATCTCACTGCTCTCACAGTGTGCCTGCCTGTATCTCAATGCTCCCACGGTGTGCCTGCCTGTATCCTCACTGCTCCCACATTGTGCCTGCCTGTATCTCACTGCTCCCACAGTGTGCCTGCCTGTATCTCACTGCACCCATAGTGTGCCTGCCTGTATCCTCACTGCTCTCTCAGTGTGCCTGCCTGTATCTCACTGCTCCCACAGTGTGCCTGCCTGTATCCTCACTGCTCTCTCAGTGTGCCTGCCTGTATCTCACAGCTCCCACAGTTGCCTGCCTGTATCCTCACTGCTCCCTCAGTGTGCCTGCCTTTATCTCACTGCTCCCACAGTGTGTCTGCCTGTATCTCACTGCACCCATAGTGTGCCTGCCTGTAACTCACTGCTCCCACAGTGTGCCTGCCTGTATCCTCACTGCTCTCTCAGTGTGCCTGCCTGTATCTCACTGCTCCCACAGTGTGCCTGCCTGTATCCTCACTACTCCCTCAGTGTGGCTGCCTGTATCTCACTGCTCCCTCAGTGTGCCTACCTGTGTCCTCACTGCTCCCTCAGTGTGCCTGTGTCCTCACTGCTCCATCAGTGTGCCTGTGTCCTCACTGCTCCCTCGGTGTGTCTGTGTCCTCACTGCTCCCTCAGTGTGCCTGTATCCTCACTGCTCCCTCAGTGTGCCTGCCTGTATCTCACTGATCCCACAGTGTGGCTGCCTGTGCCTCAGTGCTCCCACAGTGTGCCTGACTGTATCTCTCAGCTCCCACAGTCTGCCTGCCGGTATCTCACTGCTCGCTCTGTGTGCCTGCCTGTATCCTCACTGCTTCCACAGTGTGCCTGCCTGTATCTCACTGCTTCCACAGTGTGCCTGCCTGTATCCTCGCTGCTCCCATGGTGTGCCTGCATGTATCCTCACTGTTCCCACAGTGTGCCTGCCTGTATCCTCGCTACTCCCACAGTGTGCCTGCCTGTATCCTCACTGCTCCTTCAGTGTGGCTGCCTGTATCTCACTGCTCCCACAGTGTGCCTGCTTGTGTCCTCACTGCTCCCTCAGTGTGCCTGTGTCCTCACTGCACCCTCAATGTGCATGTGTCCTCACTGCTCCCTCAGTGTGCCTATATCCACACTGCTCCCTCGGTGTGCCTGTATCATCACTGATCCCTCGGTGTGCCTGTAACCTCACTGCTCCCTCAGTGTGCCTCTATCCTCTCTGCTGCTCCCTCAGTGTGCCTGTATCCTTACTGATCCCTCGGTGTGCCTGTGTCCTCACTGCTCCCTCGTTGTGCCTATATCCTCACTGATCCCTTGGTGTGCTGGTATCCTCACTGCTCCCTCAGTGTGGCTACCTATATCTCACTGCTCCCATGGTGTGCCTGCCTGTATCCTCATTGCTCCCACGGTGTGCCTGTATCCTCACTGATCCCTCGGTGTGCCGGTATCCTCACTGCTCCCTCAGTGTGTCTATATCCTCACTGATCCCTCGGTGTGCCTGTATCCTCACTGCTCCCTTAGCGTGGCTGCCTGTATCTCACTGCTCCCACAGTGTGCCTGTCTGTATCCTCACTGCTCCCACGGTGTGCCTGCCTGTATGCTCACTGCTCCCACGGTGTGCCTGCCTGTATCCTCACTGCTCCCACGGTGTGCCTGCCTGTATCCTCACTGCTCCCTCAGTGTGCCTGCCTGTATCATCGCTGCTCCCTCAGTGTGCCTGCCTGTATCATCGCTGCTCCCACGGTGTGCCTGCCTGTATCCTCACTGCTCACTCGGTGTGCCTGCCTGTATATCACTGCTCCCTCAGTGTGCCTGCCTGTATCCTCACTGCTCCCTCAGTGTGCCTGCCTGTATCCTCACTTCTCCCTCAGTGTGCCTCCCTGTATCCTCACTGCTCACTCTGTGTGCCTGCCTGTATCCTCACTGCTCCCTCAGTGTGCCTGCCTGTATCCTCACTTCTTCCTCAGTGTGCCTCCCTGTATCCTCACTGCTCACTCTGTGTGCCTGCCTGTATCCTCACTGCTCGCTCAGTGTGCCTGCCTGTATCTCACTGCTCCCTCAGTGTGCCTGCATCCTCACTGCTCCCTCAGTGTGCCTGTGTCCTCACTGCTCCCTCAGTGTGTCTGTACCCTCACTGGTCCCTCGGTGTGCCTGTGTCCTCACTGCTCTCTCAGTGTGCCTGTACCCTCACTGGTCCCTCGGTGTGCCTGTGTCCTCACTGATCCCTCAGTCTGCCTGTAACCCCATTGTTCCCTCAGTGTGCCTGTATCCTCACTGCTCCCTCAGTGTTCCTGTATCCTCACTGCTCCCTCAGTGTGCCTGTATCCCCACTGATCCCTCGGTGTGCCTGTATCCCCATTGCTCCCTCAGTGTGCCTGTAACCTCACTGCTCCCTCAGTATGCTTGTGTCTTCACTGCTCCCTCGGTGTGCCTGTATCCTCACTGATCCCTCAGTGTGCCTGCCTGTGTCCTCACTGCTCGCTCGGTGTGCCTGCCTGTATCCTCACTGCACCCTTTCACCGATCCCTCAGCATGCCTGTGTCCTCACTGCTCCCTCAGTGTGCCTGTGTCCTCACTGCTCCCACAGTGTGCTTGCCTGTGTCCTCACTGCTCCCACAGTGTGCCTGTGTCCTCCCTGCTCCCTCAGTGTGCCTGTGTCCTCACTGCTCCCTTGGTGTACCTGTATCCTCACCAATCCCTCAGTGTGCCTGAATCCTCACTGATCCCTCAGTCTGCCTGTATCCTCACAGCTCCCTCAGTGTTCCTGTGTCCTCACTGATCCCTCAGTATGCCCGTGTTCTCACTGCTCCCTCTGTGTGCCAGCATCCTCACTGCTCCCTCAGTGTGCCTGTGTCCTCACTGCTCCCTCAGTGTGCATGTATCCTCACTGATCCCTCATTGTGCCTTTGTCCTCACTGCTCCCTCATTGTGCCTGTACCCTCACTGCTCCCTCAGTGTGCCTGTGTCCTCACTGCTCCCTCAGTGTGCATGTATCGTCACTGCTCCCTCAGTGTTCCTTTGTGTATCCTCACTGATCCTTCTGTGTGCATGTCTGTTTTCATAACTATTCCCTCAGTATACTTGCCTGTATCCTCATTGCTCCCTCACCATGTCAGGTAGGCGTGCTCCTCATCCTGGGCATCATTGTGAGGGGCCAGTGCACAGTGCAATTTTCCATCAAGGTGGAACAAAGCAAATGCTTTATCCTGCTGTTTTGTGCAGTTGCTAGTGGGTGCTCCTCAAAGATTGAATTAATACAGTACTCAGAAATCGGATGTCCATGTCTCCATCTGTGGTAGCCTGATTATGCGTGGATACTGTTCCACAGGGCCCTGATCAGGCACTATATTAGCCACAGATACCTCTGCTTCCTCATAGGCATGGTAGACTTCAAACAATTTTGGTTCTCTTCCCTGTCTCGACTGTAGCTGATCTTCCTTTGCAGGCTGTGCATCACCTGGAACTGGCCGCAAAGAATGGTGATTATTAAGAAGTGCTTTCTGACCATTTTAATCTCATTGATAACCTTAGCCACAATGGCCTTCTTCACCTGACTGGCAGAGCAGAACTCACGCAATGCATAAAGTCACCCACAATCCGAATCAGCTTCTCAGCTAACTCACTGTGTACTTTGGCCAACATTGTTCTGTACCAGAAAAAAACAAAACTCTTATTGATGTTGTAGATTCTATTCACGAACACGACAGGAATGCTTCTGTCGGCTTTTATGCCTGGCATCAGATGGCAATGTGTTAGACGCTGTTCTCCACGCTGTCACTTAGTGAATCGACACTGTCTTCTCTTGCCTTTAGCCAAGCGTTCAGAGTCCAGATGTCTCTAAGGGTGACAGTTTTATTGAAAGCTGCTTATTCTCAATCCCAGTCTCGCCTACTGTTCCCCTTCACCTATTCTTCTTGGCTTAGCTGGAGTTTCCTGGCATAGAGGTGTAAGTGCTCTGAGGGCTGGTTATGGCCAGTGAGGAGGAAATGGTTAGAAGTGATGCAAAGCCTGTTGCACTTCATATATCTCATCATCATGAAGGTCTCACAGTCAGTTGCAAGAAACCCGAGAGGTAATGCAAAAAATCAGTCAGAGCCATCCCGTCAGCAAATGTTCCCTCCCTGAGCCCCAGCAAGTCCTTCCTTTGCCAATCTCCAGTGAGAGTGTGATGGATGACAGCTACAGGAAGGGAGATACAGTCAGGAAGATGGGTTACCCCCAGGAAAGGAGAGGGAGGCAGGTAATACAGGAGTTTCCTGTGGCTGTCCCCATCTGCTTTGGAAAATGTAGGGGGTGATGGACTCTCAGGAGAATGTAGCACAAACAGGCAAGTTTCTGATACCAAGACTGGCTCTAAGGTAACGAGGGATATGTCAGGTTCCAAGCAATCGATGGTGATGGGGGACTCTCTAGTCAGTGGTACAGACAGATGTTTCTGCAGCTGGCAGCAAGACATCAGAATGGTGTATTGTCTCCCTGGTGCCAAGATCAAGCATATCTCAGAGAGGGTGCAGAATGTTCTCAAAGGGGAGAGGGACCAGCAGGATGTCATTGTGCACATTGGAACTAATAACATAACAAGGGAAAAGAATGAGATTTTAGAAAGTTTGACAGGAATTTAAAAAGGAGTTCCTCAAGCTAGTGATGGGAGGAATAGGAGGATAGAGTAGATGAGTGCGTGGCTGAGGAGCTGGTGCAGAGGATTTTTGGATCATTAGAATCTTTTCTGGGGTAGAAGTGACCTGTATAAGAAGGATGGATTGCACCTGAATTGGAAGGGGACTAATATACTGGCAGGAACATTTGCTCAGGAGGATTTAAACTAGTAATGTGGGGGGTGAGGGTGACTCGGGGAAATACTGAGGAAAGAAAACAGTCTGAGACTGGTTCAGTTGGGAAAAGGAGCAAGTCAAACAGTCAGGGCAGGTAGAAACAAAGCAGAGAATGAGGTAGGACTGATCAATTGCATTTATTTCGATGCAAGGGGCCTAACAGGGAAGGCAGATGAACTCAGGGCGTGGTTAGGAACATGGGACTGGGATATCATAGTAATTACAGAAACATGGCTCAAGGATAGGCAGGACTGGCAGCTTAATGTTCCAGGATACAAATGCTACAGGAAGGATAGAAGGGGGTGCAGGAGAGGATGATGAGTGGAATTTATGATAAGGGATAACATTGCGACTGTACTTAGGGAGGATATTCCTGGTAATACATCCAGGAAGTTATTTGGGTGGAACTGAGAAATAAGAAAGGGATGGTCACCTTATTGGGATTGCATTATAGACCCTCTAATAGACAGCGGGAAATTGAGAAACAAATTTGTAAGGAGATTTCAATTATTTATAAGAATAATAGGGTGGTTTTGATAGAGGATTTTAACTTTCCAAACATAGGGAGCAGTGTTAAAGGTTTAGATGGAGACGGATTTGTTGAGTGTTTACAAGACAATTTTCTGATTCAGTATGTGGATGTACCTTCTCGAGAAGGTGCAAACCTTGACCTACTCTTGGGAAATAAGGCAGGGCAGGTGTCAGTGGGGGAGCACTTTGGGACCAGCGACCATAATTGTATTATTTTAAAATAGTGATGGAAAAGGATAGACTGGATCTAAAATTAAAACTTCTAAGTTGGAGGAAGGCCAATTTTGATGGTATTAGGCAAAAACTTTCAAAAGTTGATTGGGGGCAGATGTTCGCAGGTAAAGGGACAGCTGGAAAATGGGAAGTCTTCAAAAATGTGATAACGTGATTCCAGAGACAGTATATTCCTGTTAGGGTGAAAGGCAAGGCTGGTAGGTGTAGGACTAGGTGGATGACTAGAGCAGTTGAGGTTTTGGTCAAGAAAAAGAACTACATGTCAGGTATAGACAGCAGAGATCAAGTGAATCCTTAGAGTATAAAGACAGTAGGAGTATAATTAAGAGGAAAATCAGAAGGGCAAAAAGGGGACATGAGAAAGCTTTGGCAAATAGGGTTAAGGAGAATCCAAAGGGATTTTACAAATACATTAACGATAAAAGGGTAACTAGGGAGAGGATAGGGCCCCTCAAAGATCAACAAGGCAGCCTATGTGTGGAACTGCAGGAGATGGGGGAGATACTAAACAAGTATTTTGCATCAGTGTTTGCTGTAGAGAAGGACATGGAGGATATAGAATGTGGGGAAATAGATGGTGACATCGTGAAAAATGTTCATATTACACAGGAGGAGATGCGGGACGTCTTACAACTCATAAAGGTGGATAAATCCCCAGGATCTGATCAGGTGTACTCTAGAACTCTGTGGGAACCGAGGGAAGTGATGCTGGGCCCCTTGCTGAGATATCTGTATCATCGATAGTCACAGGTGAGGTGCCAGAAGACTGGAGGTTGGCTAACATAGTGCCACTATTTAAGAAAGATGGTAAGGAAAAGCCAGGGAGCTATAGACCAGTGAGCCTGACATCAGTGTTGGGCAAGTTGTTGGAGGGAATCCTGAGGGACCGGATTTACATTTATTTGTAAAGGCAAGGACTGATGAGGGATAGTCAACATGACTTTGTGCATGGGAAATCATGTCTCTCTAACTTGACTGAGTTTTCTGAAGAAGTAACAGAGAGGATTGATGAAGGCAGAGCAGTGGATGTGATCTATATGGACTTCAGTAAGGCATTCAACAAGGTTCCTCATGGGTGACTGGTTAGCAAGGTTAGATCACATGAAATATAGGGAGAACTAGCCATTTGGATATCAAACTGGTTCGAAGATAGAAGACAGGGTGGTGGGTAGAGGGTTGTTTTTCAGACTGGAGGCCTGTGACCAATGGAGTGCACAAGGATCAGTGCTGGATCCACTTCTTTTGATCATTTATATAAATGATTTGGATGTGTACATAGGAGGTATAGTTAGTAAGTTTGTAGATGACACCAAAATTAGAGATGTAGTGGACAGCGAGGAAGTACAACGGGATTTTGATCAGATGGGCCAAATGGCTGAGGAGTGGCAGATGGAATTTAATTTAGATAAATGTTAGATGCTGCATCTTGAAAGGCAAGTCAAATCAGGACTTATACACTTAATGGTAAGGTCTGGGGAGTGTTGCTGAACAAAGAGATCTTCGAGTGCAGGTTCATAGCTCCTTGAAAGTAGAGTTGCAGGTAGATAGGATAGTGAAGAAGACATTTAATATGCTTTCCTTTATTGGCCAGACCATTGAGTGTAGGAGTTGGGAGGTCATCTTGCGGCTCTACAGGACATGGTTAGGTCACTTTTGGAATATTGCGTGCAATTCTGGTCTCCCTGCTATCAGAAGGATGTTGTGAAAGTTGAAAGGGTTCAGAAAAGATTTGCAAGGATGTTGCCAGGGTTGGATGGTTTGAACTATAGTGAGAGGCTGAATAGGTTGGGGCTGTTTTCCCTGGAACGTTGGAGGCTGACCTTATAGAGGTTTATAAAATCATGGAGAGAGTAAATAGGTGGGTGAGTTCAGAACTGGATGGCATAGGTTTAGGGTAAGTGGGGGAACATTTAAAAGGGACCCTAGGGGCAACGTTTTCATGCAAAGGGTTGTGGATGTATGGAATGAGTTGCTGGAGGAAGTGGTGGAGGCTGGTATAATTACAATATTTAAAAGGCATCTGGATGGGTATATGAATAGAAAAGGTTTAGTGGGATATGGGCCAAGTGCTGGCAAATGGGACTAAATTAGTTTCGGATATCTGGTCGGCATGGAAGAGTTGGACCAAAGGGTCTGTTTCCATGTTGTATATTTCTATGACTCTATGATGTTGAACTAGCCAGCCTCAAGAATATTTTCATCATAATGGACATCATTTCTGTCAGCATTAACTTGTTCACTCACTTATTTTTCCAGTTTTTCAAACGCATTTATCTTTTGTTAAAACAAACGGAGAAAGATAATATCTTGGCAAATCAGCCACCAGCATCAGAGCTGAGGGCATTTATAAAGACGATAAGCTGAGGCAAAACTCTCTTTCATTTGGACGAATGTGGATCAGTAAATGAACGATGTCACATACTTGTTAAAGGCTAGTAGTCACTGACTAAACTTGACTGAGACTTTTCACAATATATTGGAGAGGATTGATAAACGTTGTGCAGTCCATGTCAATGTGTAGGCATTGAATAGGACACCACACAACAAATTTGTTCACATAACAGAAACTCATGAAATTAAAGGGGCAGTGATACCATGCATACAGCAAGATAGAAAACAGAGAGCAATGGGATATTGTTTTCCAAATCAGAGGAACATGTACAAGATTGTTTCTAGGGTTTCAGCTTCCTGTTTTTTTTTTGCTTTAATGATCTTAATTTGAGTACAGAGGAGGTCATTTTTGCAGAGTTTGTGGATGACACCCTATTAGTGTAATACATGCTGAGGAGGAAAGTGACAGATGGGCTGATAAAATATAATGGAAAGGAAAAATGAGGAAAAGCAAAATACAAATTAAATGGTACAGTTTTAGTGGACTGCAGGAACAGAGGGGTATCCACCTAGTGAACATGACAGGTTCACTCTCTTTTCCCTTGTCATGCACCTTTTATCCCTCCATCATGTAAAAGGACTGTGAGCCATTTTTTAGGAATGCAGAGTTATCAGTCATTGATTACCTTGCTGCTGTCTTCTCTTAGTTGTGGTGGAAGACTATGTGCAGACCTAAACATGGCTAAATAACATGTTGAAATGGAACAGCGAAAGAGACCTGAATTTCCATCCTAGAAAGCAAAGACTTCAGATGTAATTGGCTTTAAGAATTGCAGCATCAAGTACAAATCCCTGGTTCGACCTCAGCTGGAGTATTGTATTTAATTTTACACTTTAGGAAGAGCGTGGAGTCTTGAAGAGTTTATAGAGGAGATTTACTACAATGGTCCCAAGCTTCCATACACGCATCACCCACTGCGTGAAAAAGTTGCCTCTTGGGTCTCCCTTTAAATCTTTCCCCTCTCCCGTTAAACACTATGGCCTCTAAGTTTGGACTCCCTTACCCTAGGGAAAAGACCTTAACTATTCATCCTATCCATGCCCCTCATGATTTTATAAACTTATATACGGTCACCTCTCAGCTTCTGCCACTCCAGGGAAAATAGCCCTAGCATATTCAGCTTCTCCCTAAAGCTCAAACCAGGGTGAGACAAGATTTGATAGTGGCGTTCGAAAAGAGAGGAGACTCTTGATTGAGTAGACAAGGAAAGACTGTTTCTACTGGCAAAAGGGAGTTCAATAACTGCGGCATTCTAGTATGAAAATTCACAAAACAATTAATGGAGAATATGCAATACTTCTGTACTGTGTTACCTGAAAGGCTGTTAGAAGTAGATTCTGTAGTAACTTTCACAAGGGAGCTGGATAAATACTTGATGTAGAAAGATTTGTCAGGTAATGGAGAAAGAGTAGGGTACAGAAATTGTTGCATTGCTCTTACAGTGAGCTAACATAGCATGCTGGTCTGAATGGCTTTCTTCGATGCTGTATGATTCCACTCCTATCCCCATGTACAATCAACCGGGAATTTGACACATAATGTTTCTCCTGGGGAATGCTAATGACTGCACACTGCGATCCTCATTTGATAGGATCGAATCAGGGTTGTTACGGTACCGTTAATCAAACATCCATCCATTCTAATGCCATTTTTCACCACTTGGCCCATAGCCTTTTATGCTATGGGATTTCAAGTGTTCGTCTTAAATGCCTTGAGTGTTCTTGCCTCTACCACCCTTTTAGGCAGTGAGATCCTGATACTCTCAACCCGCTGGGTGAAATATTTTTCCTGAAATCCCCTCTGAGCCTCCTGCTTCTTATCTTAAA
The DNA here is from genome assembly GCF_004010195.1 of Chiloscyllium plagiosum. Lineage (NCBI taxonomy): Eukaryota > Metazoa > Chordata > Chondrichthyes > Orectolobiformes > Hemiscylliidae > Chiloscyllium > Chiloscyllium plagiosum. Next base: position 18,373,262 of record NC_057748.1, on the reverse strand, counting down.
ACTGTGCCCCCAGTTATTGATGCTTCTACAAAGGCGAAAGGTTTCTCCCCAGCTACTCTGTCTATGCTGCTCAAAACTCAATCAGAAGTGCCCCCCTCCAAAGCCTTTTCTACTCTAAGAAAAACAACCTGGCTTATCTAGTCCCTGTTCATTGCTGAATCACACTAGCTCAGGCAACACCCTTATGAATCTTGTCTGCACCCTCTCGATACAATCAGTTCTTCTTTTGTGTGGTAAGCAGAACTACACACAGCACTCCAGCTGTGGCCTAACTAATGTTACATACAGCTCCACCATAACCTCCCTGTTCTTGTATTCAGTACCTTGACTAATAAAGGCAAGTATCTCTTATGCCTTCTTAACGATCTTAGCTACCTATCCTGCTGCCTTCAAGGATCAACAAGCATGCACACTAAGGTCCCTCTGATCCTCTGTACTTGCTAGTGTCCTACCATTTAACATTAACTCCTTTGCCTAGTTAGTCCTCCCAAAATGCACCACGACACATTTTCAGGATTAACTTTCATTAGCTCCATCTCAGCCCATCTAATCAGTCTGATTGTCATCCTGTAACTAAGGCTTTTCTGCTCACTGTTTACATCACCACCAATTTTCATGTTGTCTACGGATTTGATGATTAAACCTCATACGTCCATATATCTAGATCAGTAATACACACAATAATCAGCACAGGACTCAGCACTGATTCCTGTGTTACACCACAGGACACAAGCTTCCAAACACACCCTTTGACCGTCACCCTCTTCCTCCTGCCACAAAGTTAGCTTCGGATCCAATTTGCCATGTTGGCTTGGATCCTATGGGTTCTCAGCTTCCTAAAGCAGTCTGCCATTTGCGACCTTGCCAAAAGTGTCAAAACTGAAGGTAGACTACATCAGCTGCACCAGCCTCACTTACCCACCCAATCACCACCTTGAAGCATTCAATAACATTTGTGAGGCATGATCTCTCCCTTAATAGCTATGCTGACTATAGTTAAGTTGGGGAAGTATGCAAGAAAATTTGGGTGCACAATCAGCATCTCCGAACAGAGTGAGCTGCACTGCCTTGTGCTCTAGATCACAACCACCTTAATTTTTTTGATTATAACCTGTGCCTTTGATCAAGCTTTTTGTCTAATGTGCTATTATGTACACATAAGATTTATTATCAAATTCTGTTTTATAATTCTCTTGTCAAGCATGATGTTAAAGACAGCATACAAATGAAAGTTGTTTACTGCACTGAATAAAGAATTGTCTGTTCCTCTTCTGTCTGTCTCTCAAACAGATGAAGGGTGCATGGTATGGTACGACAGTGAGCCAGTTGTTCACCCAAGGTTCCACGCAGACTACATGCAGCCCCTTATAGCTATTAAGATGCAGAGCAACAACACAGTCCAACCAGTTCAGAAACTTGTTCAATATCTACGACTCATTAAGTCCGACGCAGAGGTAGAACTCATGAAAACAGCTGCAAAGGTCACCTCCAAGGTAGGTTATTTTGTAACAGGGCATTGGGAGTGAGTTATGAGAGGGGAATATGTCGAATTTAGGGATACAAGTCGGCCATTTGGCCCTTTGATCCTGCTCCACCATTCAATTGTGATATCAACTCCAGTTTCCATTTGGGGGAGGATCCCAAAATTAGGTACCACAAATATAAGATCACAGAATGTATTTTTGTACACGTTAACCATAGTTTCCTTTTTCCTTATAGGATCCCATATGCTTTATTAACTACTTACTCAATCTCCATCACCACTTTCAATCATTTGTGCACACGCAAAATTTCTGTCTCCACCCCTTGTGTCCTTTATTTTACATTCCCTCTTCTTGTTCTTCCTATCAAAATGAATTTTTCATAACTCTGCGTGTTATTTCATTTGTCACTTGTCTGTCCATTCACCAGCTTGTCTTTGTCCTCTTGAGGTTTATGACTATCCTGCTTGCAGTTCACAAGACTTCATTGTTTTGTGTTATCAACAAACTTTGAAATTGTACTCAAGTTAAAGTCATTAATGTACATGAAGAGAAGCATGGGTTCAAAAACCAACCCCGTTCCTAAGTCAGGGCAACTGAGACCAAATGCCATGCTTCCACTGCCATCACAACTAACTCACCACAGCCTTGAATCTTGCTGGTCTACCTGGCTCACCCTCTCAATGAGCAGAAGATAATCTTTTGCTTCGGCAGCAAATCAGCATGAAACCCAGTGTTTGGGCTGCCATCGGTCACAAAGCAACATTAACTTGATGGGATACAGCAGTTGTCACCATGTTAGTTCTGTTGCAGATTGGGAGTTTTAATACTGCTTTGAGTCTTGGTTGACACCCCACCTCACTATAAAGGACAGTGGCTTCCACATATCTCTCCAGTAGACTTCTAAAGTGTAGGTGTGGCAAGAGATCGCATGGAGTCAGAATCCCAGGCATGAGCTATATGCAGAAAAAGATCTGTGCAGCGGAACAAGTAGGCCTGAGGCCTGATTAAGACTGAACTTTGGACCTCATCAAAGGTAGACTTCTTTTAAAATCTGTTCACGGAATGAGGGCATCGCTGATTAAGCCATCATTTATTGCCCATTCCTAATTGCCTAGAGGACGGTTAAGGGTCAACCACATTGCTGTGGTTCTGGAGTCAGATTTAGGCCAGACCAGGTAAGGACAGCAGATTTCCTTCCTGAAAAGACATTAGTGAATGAGATGGACAACCAGTACCTGCTGGATGTCCCTGGGTACCTCACTGGTGAACAACATGAATTTTCTTTGACTGTGTTTGAAGATGAGAGAATACTGTCAGGATGAGACCTTGGAGTTTGGGTTGCAAGTGCTGTGATCCACAATAGTTCTGGATTCAGTGGGACCCCAAGAAGTGAGACTCTTTTGTAAGAAACTTATGTGTTTGGTTGTAGCCTTCAATACTCTTTTAAAGTCTTGCCAGTCAGGCTGAATGGAGATGTGGATGCCCTGAGCACAGACCTGGTTTCAGCACCATTTAGGGTAGCCCACTGTAAGGGTAGAACTCCTTAAACCAGGCAATAAACGTCTTGTTAACATATACAAGGGATGAGCATATTTTAGCCATCTGTCTGGAATACATAAAAATGCATCCCACAATTTCAAAGTGGAACCAATTGCTGTGAAATCAATGGGGAGGGTTTCTGCCCACATAACATATAGGAAGTATTTAGATATGCATTTACAATGTCAAAGCATACAAGGCTATGGGCCAAGTACTGATAAATGGGATTAGAATAGTTAGGTGGTTGCACTTGATTGGCCAAAGGAACATTTCCTGTGCTGTCAATCTCTGTGACTCCATGGATTAGGCTGCTGAATAAGTATCCTTTAAGCTTGGGAGAAGGGGACAGTGTGTGCCAGTTTCGCTGCTGATGAGTCTCAAAAGTGTGTGTACTCATCCCAGTACTTCCAGTTTTGTAATTGTGTTGTAGTTGGACTGCATTTTGTACAAATTTTGCAGATTGCTAAGGAGCTGATACAAGGCTGGCTGTTTATTTTCAGGCATTCATAAGCACAATGTTCTCAACCAAGGCTCCAGTTGACGAGGCCTATCTTTATGCAAAGGTAAGCAACAAAGTATGGATGCTTTCATAAACAGAAGCAGCCAAACCTACATGGAGTAATATAACAATAAGTACGGGTGTCTTAGTAAATGTATTGAATCCGAGAGGGAGGGCAGCAGAGATTCACAACTGTGACTCCTGAGAGAATGGGACTTTTTCTCTGGAGTTTAGAGGAGTAAAAAGTGATCTTATTGAAGCTTAGAAAATCCTTAAAGAGATAGAAAAAGTATATGAAGAAAGGATATTTCCTCCTGGCTGTGGTCTAGAGCCAGGAGACAGTGTCTTAGAATAAAAGAACGGTCATTTAACACTAAGTGAGGAGGACATTTTTTATGCAGAGGGTGATGAATCTTTGGAATTATTCATCTGCCGGAGCAGGGGAAGCTCTGTCATTCAATCAGTTCAACACAAGGATTGATAAACCTCTGGTTATTAATGGTTATAAAGAGTATGGGGATTGATTGTGCTGGAATATGGTGTTGAGGCAGATGATCGACCATGACCTTTTATGGCAACGTAGGCTTGAGGGGCTGAATGGCCTACTCCTGCTCCTAAACCAAAAAAGTGAGAGTTAACATAGGATTGTGTACTGTGCCTTGATTTCCATACATTAAGCACAGCTAAAGAGCATAAAAACTGAACCACCAAGATAATAACAGAGGGGAAATGAAGTGGCTAATGTAGAGAAAAATTACAAAAGCTTGGAATCAGTGATGTGGTGAGCCAAGGTATTACATCATGATCTGATCCCCGGAGATAGGTTGTCACCTTGAAATATGGTTCTTTTATTGTATATTGTGTACACTTGTATACATAAGGGAGTGTTTGACTCTCCACTGCAGGTTTACCATTGATAGACTCCCCACGTTATACTTAATGAGGTGTTACAATTTTGTTTCAGGTAAATGTATGTTATCTGCTTGTTATACTGAAAGTGCAGGAATACAATCCCGAAATGCGTTTGCTTTCTGTATAATGTAGATGAAACACATCAGGGAGTAATCTTTCATAACATGCCGTTCCGTAACACTTCTCAATTTTAGTTTGACTTCGAGTGTCGAGCTCATGGGGCGGACCTCTTGGCCTACCCTCCGGTGGTAGCTGGCGGCAATCGCTCCAATACACTGCATTATGTGAAAAATAACCAAATGGTTAAGGTAAGAATGTAGTCATTCCTTATTACTGGGGTCAGAATATTTGCTTTATCCTAAGGGCTATTCTTGAGATTTCTAAAGGGTTACTTTTTGATTTTCAGAGGCTGCTTTTTCATTCTCACTAACTCCTTCATTAGGTGGGAAGCAGACACATACCTATATTACCTTCTGTGTTTGTGTTTACATGTGGAGTACTTGGGAGTCACAGAAACAGAATTAGAAGAATTCAATAGTATCCTCAATAATGATCAACCCTCCAATATACATAAAGCCACAGCACACAAGGAAGGCTTACATTTCCGAGTTTTTAAATTGGCACAAGACAACAAAAGTTAGCAACAACACACACCTGATGATATAGCTGATTAATTTGCAACAAATTTATTACCTGTAACTTCAAGTGTCCAGTTAACTAGTTATTGACAGGTTGTCTTCACAGCCTCCTTCCCTCTCCCTTTTGTAGTCACTGCTTTCACTCCTGCCCCTTTTTAGCCACTCACATCTCACCTTGCCTGAAACACTCCTGCTTCTACTAGCCTCAGTCATTCATTGCTGTGTCTCACCTTTTCACTGCTCCTACAAGCCAGGGGCTGTTTGCTTGCTGCGCTTGTTGCTGATATGCTCACCACTGGGGAGAAACAGCCTGTGATTGTAGGAACAGTTCCTATCTAAATTTCTCAGTCACCATGATTAATCTCTCCCAAGCAATTTGATTACTTCGGAGCAGAACTCACTTGCCATTCCCTTCTACTTTGATGCTGATGAAACAGAAGGGTAAATGTGCACCTGCCATTGATCAGTGGTTACATATTGAGGAATTTCTGGTGATATCTCCAAGGTAAGGCTTTTGTTGGCTCCTGGGCTGGCAGCTCCCTCCTTTACTATACAACTCCATCCTTCAGTGTCGGGAAAATGGTGGCATCATGGTAATGTCGCTGAACTAATAAATCCAGAACTCCAGCTAATGGTCTGGAAATGTGGCTTCTTCATTGGTTACATTTGAATTCAATAAAAATCTAGAATAAAAGTTCTCCTCGTCGTGACCACATAACCACTTTCGATGGTCGTCAAAACCTATCTGTTTCACTAATGTCCTTTAGAGAAGGAAATCTGCCATCCTTACCAGGCCTGGCCTATTCATGGCCCAGATTCAAAGCCACGGGGTTGAATCTTAACTGTTCTTTTGTTAATAAATGCCAGTTGAGGCAGTGACACCCAACTCCCGTGAACAAATGAAAAATCTCGAGTTTCTCTAATCATTCAAATGGACATTTTGGCTGGTCCTCCAAACCCAAGCTCATCACTTTCTTCATCCTTTAACCTTTTCTTGTTATGCTCATCAAATGATGCCCCTTTGACAAAATATTTGGTCACCTGTCCTAACTCTCCTCATGAGGCTCAAACAAAGTTTGTTTGACAACACTCCTATGAAATGCCTTGGGACACTTAACCACAACAAAAATACTGTATAAATGAAACTAATTATTGTAAGACAAGTTGCATAAACTAGTCTTATATTTCCTTGAGTGGAAATGGAAGTTTCAGGGCTAATCTAATTGAAGTATTTAAGATGATTAAAAGAATTGGAGTGGGTGCTTTAACAATGTGAACTTTTACATGTGTGTTGTATCCCAGAACGAATGGTGATGGTAGAGGCTTTGATGTTCTTTGTATGATGTGGCTGAACAGGAATCTAACCTGCTCTTATCACTTGCATGGGGTGGGGGGGTGGATTTGGGTTGTGTTGTGCATTGGCAAAGGGGGAGAGGTGGAATAGAGGTTGGGGGAAATGTTTGGGTGGGATGCTCCTCAAAGCAAAATGTGTGGATACAATGGGCTGAATAGCATGCTTCCAAGCTGCTGGGATGCTATGATCTACAGAAGAAATATTTCTGCTGATGGGGTAGCCTACAACGTAGAGACCTAACTTTAAAGGTAGAATGGCCCATACAAGAATGACATTAAAAAGCGATTCTTCACACAAAGTGTAGTAGAAGTCTGGAAATCTCTATTTCAGAATTGCTGTTGAGGCTGAGTGCTAATTGAAACTTTAAATTTTTTTTTATTGAGCAAGGTTGTTAGGGTTACAGATTCAAGGTGGGTTGGGATACACGTCTAGTGGAATGACAGAAAAGGTATGAGATGCTTGTGGCCTTACCTTACTCCTTTATTAACTCACTGACTTCACTCTCTTCCCAGGATGGCGAGATGGTGTTATTGGATGGCGGCTGTGAGTATTCCGGCTATGTCAGTGATGTCACTCGAGTCTGGCCTGTCAATGGAAGGTGAGCCACAGAGTTTGGATCCACCCACTAACCCCACCCTCCCAACAGCCACATTATTTTAATATCGTGATCACCATTTTTCTTAGCATTCTTTGAGAAAGGATTCCCTCACATGATGTTTCAACTTCAGCCACTTAAAACCTGCGTAAACGGAAATTGGGTCTTTATGCCAGTCCTGAACATGCCTGCATCCAACATGAACACACATACAGTATAAGGCTTTGGGCATGTCCACCATCTCAGGTAACTGTCAGTAATCTCATGGCATCATTTTGAAGAAAAAGAAGAGGGAGGTCTCCCCAATTCTGGGCAATATCAGTCCCTCCACTAACATCACTCGAATATGAGGATTGTTGTTTGTGGAATCTTGTTGTGAACAAATTAGTTGTTGTTTTTCTTGCATTACAATGATGACTATGCTTCATAGTGTTTTTAATTGTTTGTAAAAGTGCCCTGGAACATCTTGAGGCTATGCAAGATGCAGTATAAAGGTCAGACTTTATTTACTTGATGCTAGGTTAACTGAGTAATGGAGAACTTGGAGTTTTTTTTTGCAATATGGCTGAAGACCATTTTAATGTTTGTTTAAAGGTGCACAATTAGTTCATTCCCCCTGCAAAGGTTCTTAAACTTCATCAGATATTGCTCCCATGTCAGAGTCGTTGCATTATAGAGATGTACAGCACAAAAACAGACCCTTTGGTCAAACCCATCCATGCTGACCAGATATCCTAAATTAATCTAGTCCCATTTGCCAGCACTTGACCTATATCCCTCTAAACCCTTCCTATTTATGTACCCATCCAGGTGTCTTTTTTTATAATATATTTTTATTAAGAAAAAATAGATTTTTAAATATTACAACAATGCAATTCAAAACAGTACAAAAATAGTACAAAACTAAACCCAAATAATAAAAAGAATTCCCCAGCCCACCCTCCTATACGAATGTATAAACATATATAGAGAAGACTCATGAAACACAATCGTTACGGCTATATAAAAGCCCTTGTTAGTGTGGCAGATAAACCTGTGTCTAGGTATTTCAAAAAGGGTTGCCATGTCTTGTAAAAATTCTCAGTTTTGTGGTGTACCATATTTGTGAGAAATCCAGGGGAATATGCTCCATAACAATCTTCCGCCAACCCGACAGGCCTGGGGTTTTTCTGATAGCCAACCTAGCAAGATATTCTTCCTTGCACAGAACGTAGGAATATTGAAAAGTTTTTTCTTATGCGCGTCTGCAGGAACTACAATGGGTAGGCCCAAAAGCAGAGAAAAAGGTCCTTCTCCACCCCTACACATAAAATCCTCTCCATTGCACCCACCATAGTGCTCCAATATGTTAGAAGCCTGTCACAAGACCAAAGACAATGGGTAAGAGTGCCCGTGCAGATCTTGCACTTGGGACGTGCTGAAGATACCCCGGTTTACATTTTGACAAACAGTCTGGGGTTAAGTGGACCCTGTGGAGAATCTTCAACTATAAAGTATGGGTCCTATTGCAAATTGATATCTTCGTTGCATTCTCCCAAATATCCTCCCATGCCTCTGAAGAAACTTCAACACCCAGCTCTCTTTCCCACATCTTACAGACTCATCTGAGGTGGCACTCCCCAATTGGTGATATAAAGTACTGACAGAGAGTGTACTCTTAGCCCTTAGTACCCCTCTTTCTATGTCAGATTTGTAGGGATCAGTCAAAAGTGTGGTTTGTTTTGAATAAAATCCCTAACTTGAAAAAAAACAAAAGAGGTCTCTATTAGGTAACTTGTACTTCCGTACTAACTGATCGAAGGACATCATTACATCTCCCTCAAATAAATCACCCATGCAAGATATACCCCTAGCTGCCCAACGTTTAAGTCCTGAATCTATCATACCCGGTTGAAAACCTGGCATAACTACTAAAGGTGTAAACAAAGATGTTTTGCCAATATTACCTTCCCTCTGCCGAATTACCCTCCATGCTTTAATTGTATTGATGACTATTGGGTTATGACAATATTCCCTAAATGTCCTTACCTTGTCCAAAAACAGCAAACTGGTAAGGGGGCACCTTGCCTGGGAGGCTTCGATATCTAGCCATATTGAAAGAGGGTTCCCACAAACCCAATCACTCACATATGTCAAAAGCGAGCTTAATTGGTAATTTTTAATGTCCGGAAGGTCTACTCCCCCCAATCTGTGAGGCAACTGCAGTTTG
>NC_057748.1:18359473-18363500 GCF_004010195.1 Chiloscyllium plagiosum | reverse complement strand
GTGTGGTTTTTTTTTAATAAAATCCCTAACTTGAAAAAAAACAAAAGAGGTCTCTATAAGGTAACTCGTACTTCCGTACTAACTGATCGAAGGACATCATTACATCTCCCTCAAATAAATCACCCATGCAAGATATACCCCTAGCTGCCGAACGTTTAAGTCCTGAATCTATCATACCCGGTTGAAAACCTGGCATACCTACTAAAGGTGTAATCAAAGATGTTTTGCCAATATTACCTTCCCTCTGCCGAATTACCCTCCATGCTTTAATTGTATTGATGACTATTGGGTTATGACAATATTCCCTAACTGTCCTTATCTTGTCCAAAAACAGCAAACTGGTAAGGGGGCACCTTGCCTGGGAGGCTTCGATATCTAGCCATATTGAAAGAGAGTTCCCACAAACCCAATCACTCACATATGTCAAAAGCGAGCTTAATTGGTAATTTTTAATGTCCGGAAGGTCTACTCCCCCCAATCTGTGAGGCAACTGCAGTTTGACTAATTTAATGAGGGGCCGTTTACAGTGCCAGATAAAGGAGCTGAACCAACTGTTTGTTTATTGAAAATCAGGGGGAGCATCCGTATAAGGTATAGCAAACGAGGGAGAATATTCATCTTAATAAGCGCTATCCGACCAACCATGAGACTGGAAATGCCTCCCATCTTTGGAGATCTTGTTTAATTTTTTCAAATAATTGAGTAAAATTGGCTTTGAACAGCCAGTCCAGAACTGGAATAATGAATATGCCCAAATACACAAAATCCCCCTGTGACCACCTAAATGGGAATCTATAGTCACTCTCAAGAGCCAACTCTTTCGTAAGACCACCCATAGGCATAGCCACTGATTTAGCAAAATTAATCTTATACCCTGAAAAAGCACCAAATGTGTGAATGCATTGTATTAGGCAAGGCACTGAAACTGCTGGATTTGTCAAGAAAATTAGAACATCGTCTGCATACAACGAGATCTTATGTAATTTTGACCCCACTTCTGGAGCTGATATATTGAGATCCCCACGAATGGCCTCTGCCAACGGTTCACTCACCAACATAAAAAGTAATGGCGAAATATTAAAATTGCTTGATCGTACCCTGTTGGTAATGACCGCAGCGAGAGGTCAACTTCGCTCAGACCAAACCGGTCTAGAGTATAGAAAAGGTACGGCCGCTCAACTCGGTCAAATGCCTTCTCTGCATCTAAAGAAATCACCAATCCCTGTATTGACTGTTGTTGACACGCTTGAATTACGTTAAGCAGCCTCTTAACATTATTGGAGGATCTGCGACCCTTTATGAAGCCCGTCTGATTCTCTTTAATAATAGAGGGTAACAGTCTCCAACCTTAATGCGAGAGCCTTAGAAAGGATCTTAAAGTCCACATTTAAGAGCGAGATGGGCCTGTATGAAGCACAGTCTTCCGGATCCTTCCCTTTTTTAAGGATAAATGAAATATTAGCCTCTCTCAGAGATGGTGGTAGACAATCATGACTGTATGAATCATTAAACATATTCAGCATCAGACCTGACAGTATACTTATAAATTCCTTATAGAATTCACTGGGAAGTCCGTCAGGACCGGACGCCTTTCCACTCTGAAGCTGCCTCACAGCTTCCTGCACTTCTTGCTCTGATAATGGGGCATTGAGAAAGGACTGTTGCTCAGGAGTCACACTCGGGAGCTTCAGATCTCTAAAAAAGGATTCCATTTTGGCCTGCCCCTCCTCACAATTCTCAGACTGATATAACTTAGAGTAGAATCTCTGGAACGCCGCATTAATCTTTTTAGAATCACATGTTAGGTTCCCAGACCCTACCCTAATCGCTGTAATGGTTTGTGGGGCACTTCTTTTTCTGGCAAGGTATGCTAAGTATTTGCCTGGCTTGTCACCATGCTCGTATAACCTTTGCTTTGCAAAAGCCAGCTCCTTTTTTGCCATCTGCGTGAGCACGGAATTTAGTGCAGACCGCAGTGCCGTGATCCTCTGTAGTTTGACCAACGAGGGTCTGTCAAAATAGGCCTTCTTGGCTGCCTTCAACCGTGCTTCAAGGAGACGTTGCTGCTCACCCTTCTGCTGCTTCCTACTGGTGGAATATGAAATAACTAACCCCCTGGCATAAGCTTTGGCAGTTTCCCAGAGAACAGATGAGCTATCAACCGAGACTATGTTCATGTCTAGGAATGCCCAAAATTCCCTAGAGAAATACTCCACAAACCTACTGTCGATGAGAATAAAGGGGTCCATTCGCCAGTACTTTGAATCCACTGTAACATCCTTCATCTTAACCATGAGGTACACCGGAGCATGATCAGAGATGTCAATATTACCAATTGTACAGGATGCCACCAGATCCAGGGTTACCGCAGGGGTCAGAAAAAAAATCAATCCTCGTGTGACATCTATGTGGATTGGAGAAAAACGTGAAATCCCTACGTGTAGGGTGGAGACACCTCCAGACATCCACCAACCCTAATTCCCCACACAAACCCAATAACTGTTTAGTTTGTGCAGAGGGTATCGAGGGATCTTTAGGCAACCTGTCTACTGTGGGGTCCATGAGGCAGTTAAAATCTCCCCAATAATGATGTGCCGAGACTTGAGACTTATCAGTTTAGAAAAAGCATCTACCAAGAATTTAAGAGGATGAGCTGGGGGACAATAAACATTTAAAATACCATATTCTTCCCCATTTATCAAGGCTTTAAGAATTACAAACCTCCCGTATTTGTCTTTAGCACATTCCAACAATTTAAATGAGAGATTTTTCCTAACGAATATAACCACTCCCCTACTTCTGGTATTAAATGATGAAAAATAAGCTCGGTCAAAGCCATTCTGCTGTAATTTCAGATGCTCCTTGTCATCCAAATGTGTCTCCTGTAACAAAGCAATATCTACCTTCTCCTTTCTAAGACTCAAGAGTACCTTCTTCCTCTTAATTGGTGAGTGGCTTCCCTTGATATTCCAGGTACACCATTTAATCAAATCATTAGCCATAATCTTCTGCAATTACATTTAAATTCCAGAGAGGAGGAACCTGAACCACAAATTCCTTAGCCTTAGTGTCGCATGGTCCACCAAATATAAAAACTACGTAAAATAAAACCACTACATTTAACAAACATACAAAATTATTAAAAATAAAAAACAACAAAAAACAGAAAACAAACCAACATATAAAGCGCCAATAGCGCTGAGTAGGGGAACTCACCCCCTGCCAAGGGGGGGCAACTACCCGTCCCGAACTGCCCATAAATAGGCATCTAACCATGTCAACCACCTTCACTTCTCCCAGCTAGAGCCACATCGCAAGCACAAGCTAAAAAGAATATACACCCCATAGAATATCAATATAAATTTTTAAAAATTATTTTATTAATAAAAAGGGGAATAAATAACCCACCCATCCTTTGGTATGTTCTAACTTAGAAATTTAAAACCACCTCCAGACATAGTTTGAACCAAATTATTATCAATAGAGGAAAAAAAAGGGTGAAAACAAAGCTCCAATCGGATTTCCTGCATTTCTTTTACAGAATGATCAACACACACCCAAGCAACAATATTTATACATACTACAATTGTTTAAATTAGGTTAGTTTGTCCACAAAGTCTCTTGCCTTCTCGGATGTGTCAAAGAGATGCATGGACCCATCTAAGGTGATCCGAAGCACCTCTGGATATCTCAGGGAGTACTGAATCCCAAGCTCCTTCAATCTTCTCTTGACACCATCATACGATTTTCGTTTCTGGATCACTGTCCTGAAAAAACATGATCTTAGACCCCTCATAAATTAGGGCCTTTCAATCCTTCCCCTGGGGTCTAGAAGCCTCCATGACTCTCTCTTTATCCTGGTAATGATGGAACCACACCAGGAAAGGACGAGGGTATTGACCCAGACCTGACCTCCGTGCTGCGACCCGGTGAGCCCTCTCTATCTTCAATCCTCTCATGCCAGTCTCCAAGTCAAGGAATTTCGGAAGCCAATCTTCAACAAATTCCGCAGGCCACTCACCTTCCT
>NC_057748.1:18343024-18359337 GCF_004010195.1 Chiloscyllium plagiosum | reverse complement strand
AAAGTCCTGAAAAAACATGATCTTAGACCCCTTGTAATTTAGGGCTTTTGGATCCTTCCCCTGGAGTCTGGAAGCCTCCATGACTCTCTCCTTATCCCGGTAATGATGGAACCGCACCAGGAAAGGACGAGGGTGTTGACCCAGACCCAACCTCGGTGCTGCGACCCGGTGAGCGCTCTCTATCTTCAATCCTCTCATGCCAGTCTCAAGTCAAGGGATTTTGGAAGCCAATCTTCAACAAATTCCGCAGGCCGCTCACCTTCCTTACCCTCGGGCAGACCGATGATCTGAATGTTTTTTTCTCCTGCCCCTGTTTTCAAGATCATCCACTTGGTCATGCAAATTACGAACCTGCGTCTTCAGGGCTTGGATGTCTTCCTTGAATGAACTGGCATCAGCTTCCACCACTGTGACCCTGTGCTCCACCTCATCCGTCCTCTTCTCCAGGTCTCCCAGCTGCTGCTCATGCTTCTGCAGCATGAGAGAGACTGGAGCCAGCTTCTCTTCAATCTGTTTCCCCAACATCTCGCGAGATTTCGAGAGCTGGTTCACCACGTCCTGGAGAGTAATCGGCTCCGAGGCTGCTGCAGGCTGAGCTGCAGACCAAGCCTCGGATGCTCCTCCTCCCTTTTTAGGCATTTCTGGACAGCTGAAAATACAGGTAAGTCAATTTTTAAATGTTTCTTAGGGCTCCACATTCTTTCCAACGCCCCAAGAAATCCTGATGACCTGGGTTGGGCAGGTTAAAGGATCATCCTGCTCCTGCTGCAATGCGAAGCTCTGCAGTGTGATCTTCTCAGATCGCCGCCATCTTAGATCCCCCCAGGTGTCTTTTAAATGTAATCGTGCCAGTCTCCACCACTTCCCCGGCACTGTCCTTCGTTGTATGCTATTTATTGTCACAACCAATGTTTTACCTTGCTTTCATAGTCATCTTTACTGGCTGGGAAACAGAGCATCTCTTCTCTATTTATTCTCTATCTTCTCTGTTCAATCTATAGCAACAGATGTTCAATAGCGTCAAAACAAGGTGTCCTTATGTAACTGATTCTTTACTACAGTCATAATATCTCTTTATTTGTGCAACTACTTCAACAATTGGATTGTAACAAACAATCACTTCTCAAGAGCACTCATTTGACAGGTATTTCAGAGTGCTTCTCAGAAGACGTTTCTGCTCTGCGAGCTCCTTTGTTACTGCACCTACTATTAGTCCTTAGTGCCTGCCTTAGCTGTACAAATGAGCCTCAGTTGCCCTTATAGTGTTTACTGATGAAAAGGTAACTGCTCGCACTGCAGTAAATCACTTAGAGACTACAATACCTTATTTAGAATTCAGTAGTCCACATAAGAAGGTTCAGTACCAAGTCTCGGCCAAGAGAGCAGTAGAGCCACACTCACCCATCAGGAACATGAAATAAAAGAGAGAGAATCTCATCTAGTATTTCCTGTCCCATTTCCAATCCAGTGACTTCCCTAGCTCGGGAATGTACATGTGTCAAGATGAATAGGATCAGATTCTTGTCATGATTCTGTTGAATACTGGATGTTCATTGTGTGGGAGAAAACACAAGGAATCCTGAGGTACAGATGGCTGCTGCTGTCTGTGGAACTAACTTCAGCCTTATAGTGTATACAGGGGAGGAATGGGATCTTCTCTACCGCAATTAATCAGCACGCGCACACACGCACAGATTATTTCAGCCCAACAGGTCCACATCAATGTTGGTGTTTCTCCCACCTGATAAATATATGTTCTGTTCCTTCCTCTCTCATTTGCTTATTTACTTTCTTAAATGCATCTAAGGTGCCTCAACTACTGAAGTTCCACATTCTAACTACATTATCCATAAAAATGTAGATTTCTTCTGACTTCATTATTGCATTTATTAACGGCTGTCTTATTTTTATTGCTTGTAGTTTTGTACTCATTCCACATGTGAAAACATCTTCTCTACATCTACTGTCTCAAAGTCCTTATAATTAAAAGCTTAAATCTTCCCTTGGCCTTCTCTTTTTTAGCATAACAGCCCTAGTCTGTCCAGTTTTGCCTGATTCATATATCTTCTCAACTCTGAGAGGGTGGCTTCCTTGGAAAATTGTTTTTCCCCTTCTTCAGGGGCAAATCCTTTTAATACTATGGAGACCAAAACCAAACACAGTGTAGTTTAATATGACCATCCTACTTTTCAATTATATCTCTGTAGAAAATATGGAATAAAAGTGAAAAAATAAAATGTAATTTTTTTTTCCCTAAAGAGCCCTCTGCTTGAACTAACCTTAAGCAAAGGTCTGATGGTTAATATTTAAAGCACATCCAAAGAGGAGTCATTTTCTACTTGAAACATTAAGTCTGTTTCTCTCTCCACAAATGCTGCCAGATCTGCTGAGTTTCTCTAGCACTTTGTTTTTATTTCAAGTTCCCAGCATCTGCAGTAGTTTGCTTTGTCATCCTTAAATTGTAGGTTTGTCCCTTAGAAGCAGTCCTATTTAAAGACACTGCATGAAGTTGGTATAATAGGGGATGAAGTTGAGTCAATGTGTTGGAAAGGCAACATGTGATGATGCATAAAGCAAATGGCGAAAAGTCAAGGCTGCCTTTACACATACGATGATTTCATGACCAATGGGAATGAAAGCTGCTAAAGGTCAATGCATGTTGCGGACGAGTGGGTGACAGTGATGATCTGAAAGCTCCTAACTTCAGTAGGGAATGTCATGCAACCTTCAAGCAATGCAAAACAAACGAGAGAAACACTTGCAAAAGTGTTTGTGTACAGTTGCATTTTAATTAGTTTGAAAATTGAAAAGGCCGGTTTAAAACTTACGTGTGAGGGAATTATTTGGAATTTTGTTCCAGAGCATGAGTTAAAGAGAGTGACTAAATGGGGAACTTAGCATAGCAAATAGCACATGAAAGAAAAAGTAATGGATGAATATGCTGGTGGGATGAGCTGAAGTAAATTGGATGAAGTTCATGTGGAGCATGAACACTGGCATGGATGTGTTAGGATAAATAGCCTGCTTCCCTTTGGTACATAGAGTCATAGAGATGTACAGCACGTAAACAGACCCTTCGGTCCAACTCGTCCATGCTGACCAGATATCCCAACCTAATCTAGTCCCATTTGCCAGCACTTGGCCCATATCCCACTAAACCCTTCCTATTCATAAACCCATCCAGATGCCTTTTATATGTTGCAATTGTACCAACCTCCACTACTTCCTCTGGCAGCCAATTCCATACACGCACCACCCTTTGCATGAAAATGTTGCCCCTTGGGTCCCTTTTATATCTTTCCCCTATTGCCCTAAACCAATGCCCTCTAGCTTTGGACTCCCCCACCCAAGGGAAAAGACTTTATCTATTTATCCTATCCATTCCCCCCATGATTTTATAAACCTCTATAAGGTCGTAATTCTCCTAACCTGCCTCCTGTGAAAATGTGTGACATGTAAAACCTTGCTGACATACTGTTGGAAAATCCTGAGACTTACTTGCTTTGTTGCAGATTCACAGGACCTCAAGCTGAGCTGTACCAGGCCGTCCTTGATGTACAGAAGTCCTGCCTAAGCCTCTGCATTCCTAGTATTAGTCTGGAAAATATCTACACTTTCATGCTGACCACACTTGGACAAAAGCTGAAAGACATAGGGATCCTGCAGAAGAACTCTAACCCGAATGATGCTTACAAGGTTAACACCAAGTACTGGCACATTTATAGCCTATAGGTTAAGCTCACTGAGTTTGTAAAATGTTAAATTGAAAAAGTTTTGCATGGAGGAGAGGGTAGCGTAGCAGTCATGTCACTGATGCAGTAATCCAAAGGTGCCAGGGTAATTCTCTGTGGACACTGGTTCAAATCTCACCACTGCAACTGTTGGAAATAAATAATAAACTTCTTCTCTTTAAGATGTAGCAATGTGTTTTACAATTAATAAAATATTTTTGAAATGTATTCAGTGTTTTGAAGCCAGCAAAGCTTAAGCAGAAATGTCAGCAGGATTGAGTTTCAACCTAGGAGCTCTGTTCCCTTCCCTTACTTTGACAATTAGACATGGTTTAGACATCATTTAATTGGTAACATTCCTGTCACTGAGTCCCGAGAGTTCACTGTAGGGCTTGAGCATGAACATCAAGGCTGATACTCCACTGCACTGCTGACGGACTACTGCACCGTCAGAGGTGCTGTTTTCCCGCTGAAACATGAAACCAAGGCCCTACATCGCTGGATGTAAAAGATCCCTTGGCACTATTTCAAGGAAGATCGGGGGAGTTGTCCCGTTAATTCCCTAAATCTACATCACAAATTTACACCATCCGATCATTATGATTTGCTGTTATGTGCGTTTGCTGAATGTCTTTTGACTGTCGTGCTTCCTTCCTTCCAATAACCAGGACTATTATTCAAATATATGTTATTAGCAGTAAAGCCCATTGAGACATTCAGATTTTGTGAAATAAAGATTGTATAAATGCAAGTTGTTCTTTTTCTTTTGCTATACCCATGCTGCATTTTGGGACTTGAGCATGTAACTACTGAGGGAGAGTTGCACTTTTAAAAGTGCCATCTATCAAATGATAAATTATAGCAAGGTTCTGTTTGTGGGGACACATAGAAGGGCAGGACCAACATTTATGCCACTAAGGGAATCTCCCTACATTCTTTTTAGAAAATTATAGCATATATTGGACAAAGAGATTTCCCTATTGCCATTGAGCAGAGTTCTGTTCTATCCCTGCAGGCTGCTGTGAATTATTGCCCGCACCATGTCGGACATTATCTAGGGATGGACGTCCACGACACGCCAGGCATCTCCCGGTCCATAGCCCTCCAGCCTGGGATGGTGGTGACAATTGAACCTGGTAAGAAACACTTGTCCGACAGTAAGTTTGAAAAACTGAGTCCTGCACATAAGGTCAGCGATTAGGTTGAACCCCTGACAACTAGTTTTTGCCTTGTGCTAAATTCGAACTGACGTTCTGACAATCATAGCCCATTATTTGGACATCTGACACACCCATTCACTTCAGGTAACAACCTTGGTGCATTTACTAACAAGAAAGCATACTTATCGAAATGTCTGCCAGTCTCTCTGTCAGACGTTTTCTATTTGTTAGTCTATAGGGTCGATTTAAAAATGTCCATGAACCACAACAAGCAGGACCTATGATCAAAGCTCCAGCAAAGTCTCCCAAAAGAATACCATTTTTCCAGCAAAATGTTAACTAATAATACCACTAAAATACTTTGTCCTTCCTCCTTCATTGGTGTCTTTGTGTGGCCTGAAGTAATTAGTTACATGTCAAATATATCTGTCACATCTGTTCTGATGATGCCATCTTTAACAGGGCTGTTCCCAACATGTCTTCCTTTTTCCTCAACTGAGGACTCTGCCCCACTGTGGTTGACCGAACCCGCTGCCATATCTGACCCATTTGCGCCATATCTGCCCTCGCCCCATTCCCCTCCATCACAGAACAACAACTTGTCCTTAATTTACATTCTACCAGCCTTTGCATTCAAAGAATCATCCTCCACCATTTCTGCCAGCTCCATTAGAATACCACAACCAAGCATTTATTCCCCTCCTCTCCCTTGGCAGTATTTTGTAAGGACCATTCCCCCCCTCCCCCATACCCTGGCCCATTCATCCTTTACTCTAAGCACATCTTCACTCCCCTGTGGCACCATACCATGCACTTGCCCTTTTACCTCTACCCCCCTCACTGTCCAAGGCCCAACACAAACCTCCTGGCGAAGCAGTGATTTGCTTGTACTTCTTTCACTCTTGACTACTGCATTCGCTGCTCAAAGTGCAGGCTTCTCGGCATTGACAAGATCAAACGCAGCCTAAGTGACCGCTTTGCAGGACACCTCAGCGCTGTCCATAAGATGATCCCAACCTTCCAGCTGCTTGCCATTTCAATATAGCATCTTGCTTTCATGCTAATATTTCCTCGGCATGCTGCATTGTTCCAGCATGCCATTTTCCGCTTAGGCACTTTACAGTCTTCTGAAATTAACATTGAGTTCAACAACTTCAGACCATGAACACTGACCTCTATATTGATTATACTCCCTTCTGCTCTCTCCCATCTTTCCCCCTCCCCCATTTCTTATCAATCGTCATGCTTTTAACACCTACCATGACACTTACTGTTCATCTATGTTTATCCTGTGATCCTATTAGCATTCCCTTTGCCTTTTGCTGTGGGCACCCTCACCATCATTTCCACTTACTCCTCCGCTTCCCTTTGTCAACAGCATAATTTTTGTGCCCCCTTCAGTTCTGAAGACAAGTCCTCTTATACTCGAAACATTATCTCTGTTTCTCTCTCTGTAGATTTCCCTAGCACTTTCTACATTGCCATTCCTTCACTGTTGCTGGATCAGAATCCTGGACCCCATTCCTAACAGCACTATAGATATCCTTACACCACATGGTTCAAGAAGGTGGCTCACTATAATTTTATCAAAGGTAATTAGGGATAAGCAGTAAGCATTGGTCTCGTCAGTGAGGTCCACATCCCACGAACGAATTAACGTAAGAGTATTAAAAAATACTTCGAGACAATGGTTACCTAAAGATGTTGTCCATACTAATCACCCCAGCCCTCATAAACAACTACTCAAATAAATATGATTGTAGATCAATTGGACCAGTCCGAAAGGTCACAGACCCTTTACCCCCTTTGCCTGTCATTCATTTTCAAACATCATCCACAAACATCAGGGATGATTATCGAATGTAAGCCTGTTACCCCATTTAGTTCTATAAAGACCTCCACATCTTCAGCCTCCTTACTTTAAACCACTTGACATCTTTGCCGACTTATGCTTAAGGCAATTATATCATAAGGAGGCTTTTTCTAGGCACCTTCTGAAACTTTTTCCCTGATATTTTGCCACCCTCCCCAAGTTTTAGCCTCTCTGCTTGAGGATGCTGACTGCAAATTGTTTGAATATCTTGATCTACAACTTAAAACTTCCAATGAAAGAAGTGCCAGAGTTAATCACTTTCTGCCTGTTTTATTTTCTTTTTTTCTCTCTCATTCTCACTCTCCCTTACTCACTTCACTCTCCCCCTTCTTCCTTTCTTTCAGGAAAACATCCACCTTTGCAAAAGTCACTTTGAAATTGGCACTTTGCTATGTAAGATGCTAACCCACAACATTTCATGTACTCTTGCTTATGCTATCATAAGTGGCCATTTTACTTCAAAGCTTGACCTTTACTACGCAACTGATAAATTTGCTTTTGGGATCTTTCATTCCACTACAGGAATCTACATCCCAGAACATGACACATCAGCTCCTTCAAGATTCCGAGGAATGGGAATTCGGATTGAGGATGACGTTTTGATAACAGAAGAAGGGCCAATTGTTCTGTCTGCAGATTGTCCCAAGGAATTACACGAATTAGAACAAATCTGGGCTGACCGTTAGCAAGCAGCCCTTGCGCTGATGCCTCCATAATTTATAATGAACTGCAGTAAGTGACAAGAAGAGTCCCAATTATTCCAGCATCTCCATTCAATGTCATAACTCTGCATGACATACAGTGATGCCAGCATATCACAGTATTTTATTCTGTCCAGATATGTAAAACCCGGAATAGTATTTATCTATCCTCCAGGACAGAAGATTGTACAATAAGATTCTGGAACAATACTTGAGAACTTTTTTTAACTAAAATGATGGGCAAAGATTGGCCGGTGAATCGCACCTGTGCTACACAGACACGGAATAACCAAGCACCTTGCCCCCGAGTGTGAGATGAAGACCCTTGGCCAAATTGGAATCTAAACATGGAACCTTTCCTCTCTGACTTCAGATTTCAGGAGATGATGGTTACTATGCGGCACATCCTAGATTCACACTCTGATATCAACTATAGCTAGGAACTCATTTGGCTCCCCTTTGAACATTTGGTGTTGATCGTCACAAGCCTTCAACTCCCTCCAAACTCTTTTCTGTAGAACAGAATTTTTTTTTATCGTAATCTCTCCCAAGTATTATCATGGCAAATGACAGGTAGTTTCTGACCTCAACTGTTTAAAACCCTGTGCTGGTGATGTGTGTAATTGAAAACCGCTATGGTGCTGAGCTGTACTGAGTGGAAATGTCTGTTTAAAGCTAGCAAAAAGATGTCATGTGCTGCTATCGGGTCATTAAATCTGGCTGTTGTACTACTGGACTAGAGAAATAAAAATCAATCAGGATTACCATTCTGGATCCAAGACTACTGTTCCCTCTAACGTCTGTTTGATGTCTGCAGCTGCTTGTTGCATTGAAGGGTCCATTTGAATTTAAGATGCATCTTAAAGAGAATGTTTCTTGTATGTGGCCTGTTTATTCTCTGCGCTGCATATTCCTGTGTTGCCATCTGTTGCTTGCATCCATGCTATAAATTTTGTGTTTGTGGTTAGTTCAGAAAGGTTGTGATATCTTTCTAAGTGAACAACTCTTCAGAAGCTACCATCTTGTGGTGAAGGGACAATCGGATTGGGTGCTAAAGGTCATTTGGGGTTTGACATTAAGGGGCTTCTGTCAGGAGATGAAGGATCTTCTTTTTAAATGCAGCTGTAGAAGCAATGTGGGTTATTGTCCATTGGTATCTATTTGTATACATATTCGAGAGTCCAAAATGTTTAAATGTGACTTAACATGCCTATGTGGTTTAACATGCCTATATGTCAATATATCGATCTAACATGCCATAATATAGTGTGTCAGTAATATTTTTCATTAAATAACTGACTCTTTAAGCAACCTTTCATTCCAGTAAATTAATAATCAAGATTAAAATTCTTAAGCAAGAAACACATCACTAATCTGTATATTATGATGTGGCCAATTGCATGAGTTCAGTGTTACCTGTGAGTAGTTCCTTTATAAGTTGTATTGACAGTTTATTAAAATAATGGCAGAAAACATTGAAAACAAAACTGGAACTAAATGTTTCACCTATATTTCTAATCAACCTGTTCGGGGTGTTATTATTCACATGAGGAGCAGGTGTGGCTTGAACCCAGGCCTCCCAGTTCAGGAGTAGGAACACTACCATTGTGTCACAAAAGGGCTCTTCAAAAAAAAATTGCACTTTTTTATGAAATGGAGATAAAGTCCTATTTGTTTCAAGTAAGTTTTTCCTCTCCCGATTCTTGTTTTCTCTCCATCTGTATCTAGGAGAATGGAGTGGTGACCAGCACCTTCAACTATGTTGCAGATGAAGCATGTGTGACAGCAGATATTAGGCAACTCTTTTATTTCTCCTTGCTCATCACAGGGATGTGTCTAGACTCTGTGGCCGCAACACACAGATTTTCCTCTCTGCAATAATAGTTTGAACTCTGCAAATGGAATCCTGCAACTTACATACTGTTCAGAACAATTCATTTGAATAGTACATCATCTCATCCCTCCCTTCTTGCTTTTCATCTCATCTTTGACTTTTCATTCTGAAATGTTATTCTTCTTCCTAGAGAAAATGCAGGAACATTGGAAATTGACAGCAACTGAAAAAGAGAAAAATGTTTGATGATTTGGGACTCATCAGAACATTTGAAACTCTGCTAAAGGTTCCCCTATGTTATCTGGTTTATTTCGTACTTTCATCCTGCAGGTGATTATTTTTCTCTGCACCTTAATGACAGTTGGCCAAATGTATGATGGAGAATGGTTCACCGTTACCATACCTGAAGACTCCTGAGCATTGCAGGAGATTGTTCTGTGTGGTGTTCTGCATGTGCCTTCATGTGCAGCACCCCATTGCATAGTGCATAAGACTGCTCTATGTTTATCATTTGATCACTTTATTAATTACTGTGTAATCTCAGGTTATTAAATAGATGTTGCATCACAGAAAGGGGTCATATCTTTCTCAGCCAGGGTACATCAGAGAAAACAATTCTGTACACGAACAATATGTGCTTTAATAGGGTTCCTTTTGTTCTCCTTACACTTAGGAGACTTTTGTTTGCATCCTTTTCAAAACAAAAAGCATTTTTGTTGTTAATTCAATCTTAATTGATGCCTAGCAGTCCTAATTTGCATTTTATAAGTCAGAATGAGGCCATATGAGCTGTTTTAAAATCATTTTTAAATCAACTTTCTTGGGCATATATTATGACATACTTCCATAGCGAGTGGGAATTGAACCTTCTTGCCCCAGAGGTAGAGTCACTGCTGCTGCAACACATGAGCAAATGCTGTCCAATTAGTTCCACTTCTACGACTTAAAGTATCCAAAAAATTTCAGTATGTGTTACCAAAATGACCTCCAAAAGTACAAACTGATCCTTCATACAAGGTGGATATATATTGTATATGTACTGTGTCACTTTTATGATGTTGTGGGGAATGGATACACTGGAAATTCGTTTCAGTGACTGGACAGTGTGAAACTTGCACTGCCTACAGGAAAAGCAATGTATCAAGGCAGTATCAAAGGGCTTATACATGACTGGCCAGTGATCTCTTCCACAAATTGCACAATTCAGTCCTGGCTTTAGTTTTGTTGTGTCAGATTAGTAAATAAAATGCAAGCGTCGATGATACACATTAACCACCAATGGACAATGCAAAATTTTATTAGCGTTTTCAACAGCAGTGTATTTGATGAAGAATTGTGACACACTAACCATATTCATTTGCAATAGTTAAACAGATGGAATTTTCTTTCTGAACTCAATCTGTTCCTAGGAGTGGCAACACTGCATTGTCCATTCATAGTTGCCTCGGGGGAATTCAGTGTCAGGCCAGACTAGATTAGTGAATTACAAAACAAAATACTGCAGCTCCTGGAAAAGTGATATAAAAACAGAAAACGCTGGAAATATTCAGCTCATGAGGCAGCATCAGAGACTCCTCCAGATTATTGTTGCAAATGCAAATTAGTTCTATTTTATACCATTTCTAGTCTTTGCCACATGAATTAGCAACAGGAGTAGGTCATACAATCCTTCACGTCTGCTCTGCCATTCAAAAAAGTATTGACTGTATTAAACTCCATTTTCTGATTATCTACATGCCCCTTGTTGGGGTACATGGAACATTCCTTGTTCCTGTCCTACTCCGGTCTCCACCTTCAACTTTTTCTCTGGTACATCAATGACTTTTCTCCCTTGTTTGGAATTCTATTTCGCTTCCTATTTCCACCCTGTTCTCACCTTCACCTGGTCCATCTCTGATTCCTCCCTTCCCTTCCATGACATCTCTGTTTCCATTTCTAGGGAAAGGCTCGCCACCAATATCGATGACAAACCCAACAACTCCCACAATTTCCTTGACTACACATCCTCATAGCCTGCTTCCTGGAAAAGCTCTTTCCATTCTCCCAGTTCTTACATCTCTGTTGCATCTGTTCCAATGATGCCAGTTTCGACAAGGGCCTCCAAAATGTCTACCTTCTTCCTCAACTAAAGATTCCCCACCTCTGTGGTTGACAGGATCCTCAGTTGCATCTGACCCATCTTCCGCACTTCAGCCCTCACCCCTTTCTTCCCTCCCACAACAATGATAGGATTCCCCTTCCTCCTCACCTACCGTCCATTAGCATCCACATCCAAAGGAACACTGACCACCATTTCCACCACCTCCAGCACGATGTCACCACTAGACACATATTTCCCCGTCCCTATCATCACCCTTCTGCAGAAACCATTCCCTCCAGGTCTACTCCTCCATTCCCCACACCCCAATGGCACGTTCCTTTGCAATCACACAAGTTATAACACCTGTCTATATTTCCTCCCTCCTCACTATCCACAGTCCTAGACGCACTTCCCAAGTGAAGCAGCAATTTGTCCGCACTTCACTTAGATCTTCTCTACTATATTTGCTGCTCACGGTGAGGTCTCCTGGGAGATGAAGTACAGACTGGGCAACCACTTTGCAGAACGTTGTGTTTGCAAGAGTGACCCTGAGCTTCCGGTTCCCTGCCGTTTCAACACACTATTGCGTTTCCTGGCCACCATCTTTGTCTCAGGCTTGCTGCAGGGCTCCAGCAAAGTTAAGCAGGAGCTGGAAATAACAACACCTCATTTTCCGGGCTTGAGCGCCTTCTATGTGTTTACCCTAACCCCCGCACACCAGATTTTATCATCACATGGGCTGCTACCACTCCCATCAGCAGCCAACCAGTCTCCCATTCCTTTATCTGCCCACTGTTTTTCTCTCTGGGCTCCATCATCTATTGTTTTGTCCTTTCTCCTCCTCTCACCCCTTCTTTAGCACATATAATTGTTCCCCAGTTACCATCAGTTCTAAAGGAACAGGTTTTTGTTTCATGTGATATGGCATTGCTGGCAAAGCCTATATTTGTTGCCCATCTACGACTGCCCTTGAACTGAATGGATTTCTATGACCTTTTGACCAATGGGTTATTCCATCATAATCAATGGGCTATAGAACCTTACCTCTTCACCATTTTCCCCTCCCTGGATTCTGCTCACTCTCTCAGGCTTAATATGTATTTAAAGGAAAGCAATGGCATAATGTCACTGGTTTAGTAATCCAGAGGGCCAGTGACATTATTCAAATTCTATCATAGCAGAGCAGCTAGTAGAATTTAAGTTCAAATAATAAATCTGGAATTAAAAACTGCCACCCCCACCTGGTCCAGTTTATACAAGACTCCAAACCCACAGCAATATGGCCGACACCGAAATGGCCTAACAAGCCAACTAGAAAAGACAAGGAATGAAACTGGTCAGATCACTGGCATTAACTTAAGCAGAGGAAATGATAATGCACCCAGTACAGTTCATCCTGCAAAGCCCTCCTTACTAACATCTTTAACCTTGTGCCAAAATAGGTAGGAGAAAGTGAGGTCTGCAGATGCTGGAGATCAGAGCTGAAAATGTGTTGCTGGAAAAGCGCAGCAGGTCAGGCAGCATCCAGGGAACAGGAGAATCGACGTTTCGGGCATAAGCCCTGAAGAAGGGCTTATGCCCGAAACGTCGATTCTCCTGTTCCCTGGATGCTGCCTGACCTGCTGCGCTTTTCCAGCAACACATTTTCAGCCAAAATAGGTAGGGTTGACTCACAGACTAGTCCAGTAGTACCCTGATATAGTTGTACTTGCTTGATCATACCTTACATACAACATCCCATCTATCACCATGGTAAATATGGCCTATCCCACCCTTACGTTATACCCTACCCGTGGCAATATAGTGATATACAATTAGAGTCAAAGAGTCCTACAGCATGGAGACAGGTTCTTTTGCCCAAACTGATCCATGCTGACCAAAATGTCCATCTATGCTAACTCCATTTCCCTGCATTTGGCCCCTAGCCTTCTAAACCTTTCCTATCCCGGTATTTGTCCAAATGCCTTTTAAATGATATTAATGTACCCACCTCAACTACTTCTACTGGCATCTCATTCCATATGCGTATTACCCTCTGTGTAAAAAACGTTGCCCCTCAGGTTCCCTTTCATTCTTTCCTCTCTGACTTTAAACTGATGCCCTCTAGTTCTCGATTCCGCAACCCTGGGAAAAAGATTGAGAACATTCACCCTGGCCATACCTCTCATGATCTTATCCATTCTATAAGGTCCCCCTCAGTCTCCTACATTTTAAAGAAAAAGTCCTGGCTTGTCCAACCTCTCCCTACAATTCAGACCATTGAGTCCAGGCAATATCCTTGTAAATTTCTTCTGCACTCTTTCCAGTTTAATAACAAGTGACCAAAATTGAACACAACACTCCAAGTGCGGCCTCACCAATGTCTTGCATAACTGCAACATAACTTCCCAACTTCTTTACTCAGTGCCCTGACTGGAGAAGGCCAGTGTGCCAAAAGCCTTCTTCACTGCCCTGTCTATTTGTGACTCCACTTTCAGAGAACTGTAAACCTGAACTCCAAGATCCCTCTGTTCCACTACACTCCTTAAGGCCCTACCATTCAGCATGAAACTGATACCTTGATTTGATTTTCCAAAATGCAAGTCCTCACACTTATCTATATTAAACTCCATTTGCCATTTCTCGGCCCACTTCCCCAGCTGATCAAGGTCCTGCAGCAATTTCTGATAGCCTTCCTCACTGTTCACAATATCGCCTGTTTTAGTGTCATCAGCAAACTTACTAATCATGCTTTGTACTTTCTCATCCAAATCATTGATGTAGGTAACAAACAGTAATGGGCCCAGCACCGACCCATGATGCACTCCATTAGTCACCGGCCTCGAGTTGAACAAGCATCCTTCCACTATTACCCACTGCTTCCTACCATCAAGCCAATTGTGTATCAATTTTGCTAGCTCGCCCTGGATTCCATGCAATCTCAGAGCAGCGTACCATGTGGAACCTTATCAAATGCTTACTGAAATCCGTTTAAACTATGTCTACCCCCTGCCCTCATCAACCCTTCTAGTCACTTCATCAAAGAACTCTTAACAAATTTGTGAGGCCTGATCTCCCACTCACAAAGCCATGCTGACTACTACTAATCAAACCCTGTCTTTCCAAATGCATGTACATCTTATCCCTCAGAATCTTCTCAAGTAACTGACCCACTATGGATGTTAAGTTAAGGTCTATAATTCTTTGCAGCCTTTCTTCAATAAGGGCACAACATTTGCTACCCTCCAGTCTTCTGGGATCTCAACCGTGGCTAACGATGATGTAAAAATATCAGGCAGGGCCCCCCAATGTTTTCTCTAGTCTCTTTCACTGTTCTTGGATATATCTGGTCAGGTCCAGGAGATTTATCCACTTTCATACATTCTAATACAACCAACACTTCCTCTACTGTGATATGAACTGTGCCCAAGATATCACTATTAACTTGCCCAAGTTCCCAAGTCTTTGTGTCTTTCTCCATGGTAAACACAGAGGAGAAATATTCATTGAGAACCTAACCCATCTCCTGTAGGTCTACACATACATATCCACTTTGGTCCTTGAGGGTGCCTATTCTGTCTATAATTATTCTTTTTCCTTTAATATACTTAAAGAATCTTTTTGGATTCACTCTAATCTCCTAAGCCAAGGCTATCTTGTGCCTCCTTTCACCCTCCTGATTTCTTTCATCAGTAAACTCTTGTATTCCCTGTGTACCTCCAGGTATTCCCTTGATCTCAGCCAGACCTCCTTTTTCTGGTCAAAGCCTCAATATATCTTGTCATTCAGGGTTCCCTATTTCTGCCAACCTTGCCTTTCACTCTCACAGAACATATGGACCTTGAACTCTACCTATCTCACTTTTAAAGGCCGCCTACTTGCCAGAGGTCCCTTTGTCTGCAAACAACCTATTCCAATCAGCCTCTGCAAGCTCCTGTCTAATTCCATCATATTTGGCCCTGCCCTAATTTAGAATTTGAACCCGTGGACCAGTTTTGTCCCTCTACATAATTATTTCAAAATTAATGGAACAATGGTCACTGGTCCCAAAGTGCTCTCCCACTGTCACCTCTGTCACCTGTTCTGCCCTATTTCCTAAGAGTGGGTCAAGCTTTGCCCTTTCCCGAGTAGGACCCTTTATATACTGCGTGAGGAAACTTTCCTGAACGCACTTAACAAATTCCATTCCATCTAAGTCCTTAACACTCTGGCAGTCCCAGTCTGTTAGGAAAATTAAAATCCCCTACTATGACAACCCTATTGCTCCTATAAGCCTCCCAGTCTCCCTGCATATTTGTTCCTCTAATTCCTATTGACTATTTGGGGGCCTATAGTACAACCCCAATAACATCACCATCCCCTTTTTACCTCTTAGCTCCATCCACAAAGTCTTACTGGATGGTCCTTAAGTTATTTCATCTGATTACACCTGTGATACTCACTTTAATCAAAAATGCAACTTCCCTCTCCCCTCCTTCTACCACCTTTATCCTGCCTAAAGCACCTGTACCCTGGCACATTAAGCTGCCAGTCCTGTCCCTCCCTTAAACATGTTTCTGTAATGGATCTAGGTTTGCTCACTGAGCTGCAAAGTTCATTTTCAGACATTTCATCACCATACTAGGTAACATCTTCAGTGAGCCTCCGAATGAAGCACTGGTGGTGTAGCCTGCTTTCTATTTATATGTTTGGGTTTCCTTGAGTTGGTGATGTCATTTCCTGTGGTTTCGCCGCCTACTTGCGGAGCGATTCAGAGAGCACCTTTGGGCCACCCGGACGAACCAACCCAACCACCCTGTAGCACAGCATTTCAACTCCCCCTCCCACTCCACCGAGGATATGCAGGTCATTGGACTCATCCACCGCCAAACCACAACAACGCCACGGTCGGAGGAGGAGCGTCTTATCTTCCGACTGGGAACACTCCAACCACAGGGGATGAACTTGGACCTCAC